>NC_090657.1:70300945-70383445 GCF_040937935.1 Hyperolius riggenbachi
CTGCGTGTATAGCATGGCCATGGCGGTTTACAAAACTCGCACTTTCAGCCGTCTAACACGATCAGTACGCATGACGTTTTATGCATGACGCAGTACGCACCACGCGCTCACGCGTATCCAATGATGCATACATGCGACCTATCATGCAAACTTGCGTCATATTCGGGCATGCGGAAAATCCGGCATCTCTGCTTACCGCCGCCATGCCCGCAGAAAGTATAATGAAGAGAGGGAACCTCTCCAGTCCCCTTCATTCAAAATAGGAAAAAAACAGGTAACCTCCTGCTTAGCTTCCTATTCTAGGCCGCACACCAGTAACAAGCCTAAATTATACTTTACAAAAAAAATAAAAAAACAAAGAAAAAACAATAAAAATGGTGCAGCAGGTGCCAACAGGCTCCCCTACTGAAAGGAACAACCTTCCCTGGTGCTTCCGTGGTGAGGTCTGGGAAACAAACAAAAAACTGTGGGAGATTGTGAGGAGGTGGGATTTATACTGCATCAATTAATTATTTTAATTCTCTTAAGGTGTTTCCGATTTGGGAGGGGGGACTTACACAATCTCAGGAGGGGCCGTCCTGGAGGACGAAGGGAGGAATGGTGCTCCTCCCAACCCCCACACTTTTAAAGAGTAACGATTAGGCATAAAATACAAAATCAATTCTCTATTGCAGGCTGTTACATGGGTAAAAAGGATGCTAACCAGGCAATTTGAAAGTTTAAAATCAATGCTGTCTCCTGTCACTGTCCTTGGCCCTCCTGCTGTTCAGGGTCATGTCCCCCTCTTGCACTCCTGCCACATCTGCCTCCCGCGGCATTCCTCCTCCTCCCCCATTGCACATTGGGGAAGGATAAAGGCGGAGCACACACTTACCTAATAATGGTTCCAGGCGCTGCAGTTCCCTTCTATACTCTCTGCACTTCCACTGGTGGTAATGCAGAGAATAGATGGGAACGGCAGCGCTTGGATCCATTATTAGGCGAGTCTGTGCCTGCTGCATTTATTCCTTCCTAGTGTGCTCAGAATCAGTGCGGGAGGAGGGGGATGCGGGGGGATTCTTAAGCCGGAGGACACAAGATGGCCACTGCCAGGACCAGGATAATCTATTGATAAAATCAGTGAAATCCAAAACATGAACCGTGCAATACATCTGTTATGTAAGTAGAGCAAGTAATTATCTAATTTCAGATGAGTTTTTTTTTCCTGGCATTGTATGGCTAATAGTTGATCTTTAAACAGCACACACCATTATAAACCTTCCTTATGGGAAGGTTCATTTAAAAAAAAATCCATTGCCCTGTTCACTTTATGTGATATTGGTCTAGTTTAATATGCAGTAATTAATGTGATCCTACTCTAACATACCAACCTACTTCTCCATTTCCGTAGCCGGAGTGGGTAGAACTCGATATCAGGAATAGGTCCAAAGTCAATGATAGTGCTGGAGGCCGAAGAGGTGGGGAGAACATTGTAAGGATATGGGCACACTATCCTCATAAAGGGATCACAAGACTATGTAAATCAGCTTTGAGAACCTGTAGACTCTGAAATGCAGGGGCAAAACTATAGGGGAGCAGCCCCTGCAACTGCAGGAGAGCCAAAACAGAGGGACCCCAACTATTAACCTACCCATCCTTAGATACGGAAGGTGTGTCAACATTAAGGGCCCCATCAAAATTTAGCGGGAGGCCCCATAATTTGTAGTCACTCCTCTGGATCAAAGCATGTTTTCTTGGATTACTTTTGTTAACAGTTTTCAGGCTTCAATGCTCCAACTCTTAAAATCAATAATTAGTTTAATGCATATCCTAAATGATGTGCCATTCTTTCTGCTATACATTCTTCCCATTTAGGTTTAGCACAACTAATGTATTGTGTTACAACTGTACTACTCTGCTTACTTTGGCACTCAGTTTTTTTAGTATCGACAGGAATGAGTCATCACAAAAAAAAGTTAAAAATGTCACTGAATCCCAAGTATGGTATGGACTAGATAAGACAAGAAATGGCGATTATACACCAGGACATAAACACACTTCCAAAAGTGCTGCTTACCTATTGTGTACCAAAAAGTCGACAATGTGTAGCGATGTTCGATCGGACAGTAAAACGGCTAAATGAAGGATAGTTTCACCGGCCTCCTTTAAAAGGCAAATGAAAAAAAAGGTCAGTGTCCAGTGATCCAGTCATACAGCAAAAGAAGCCCCAAGCGCTTTCCCCAAGCAAGAAAAACCCAGTGCACCATCCCGCAAACTCCCAGCAATGTCCTTGGTGTAGTTATGGCAGCCCACTGGTGATGTCCCTGATAAATAAGTCCTCCTCTCCAAAGACAGAATCCAAGAAAGTGTGTCTGAAGGAAAGACCATGTGTGACAAAACACTAAAAGAAACAACATCAGTTCGAGAAGTCTGTCATACCAACAGCCTATCAGAGGAGAGAGATTAAAGCCTTGTACACACTCGATTAAGAAGTGGATAACAACCACTTCTGACGAGCATCTAAGCAGCCCTTGATCGCTCTCAGCCCATTTGGGAGCAATTTGCCTGGCGAATCCACTTGGTTGAGCGCATGGTTTTCCCCACCCATCCCACCCAATCGGTGATGCTCCTCATGCACCGCATCATTATCCCTCTTCTCGCTGCTTAACAGAATGCATTGCTAGCCTAGAGGCCAGCAAGGCATCTATACAGCCTTACCCCCGCACTGTCACCTGAGGGTTCGAATCCGGATCCTCACCAAGGGGCATGCCTCATACATGTGTACAAAGCTCAAGTCACTAGGGATCTGCAATAACAGCATTGGTAAAGACCTAATTCCACTGGGAGTTATAGCTGTTTACGATTCCACCTCCCCCCCCCCCCTCCGCTACGCACAGCTTAGGATTCGGCTGTGTGGTACATAAATCTGTAATATGCCATCCAAATTTGCACAGAAGTGTGATCTGGACAGCAAGCCATGTTACACAGCTTTTCCCATACAGCTCACATGCGGCAAAACGTTGCAAAACTGTAGCTAATGGAAACAGGTCCTAAGACACTGCCACCACAGCCCACAAGCCAAAATAAAGTGTTATCACTAACGGAATGCAAAGAATTCCAAGCTGATTCAGGGTTATGCAAATTCTGAATGCAAATGTGTGCAGATTGAGAAATAACCAATTCAATTTCACCTTACCTGGATTGGATTGGTCTATTTTCAAGCTGCATATATGTACAGACAGATTTTGCATAATCCTGCATCCATTCAGAATTATTTGCATCTGATTGACCATCCCCAGTTATCATAAATTCCCTCACCCCAAGTAACCTCTAGGATTGTGCTGTAGAAAAAAAAAGTAGCTTCTAAAAAGTACAGAGTCAATAAAAGAACCACTCACCCCCATACGTGATAGGGGATAGATCTGTAAAGGAAATTACCATGCAATCAGCCATTAAACATCACTGAAATGAAGGCCTACTGGCAGATTGAACATAAATGTATTAGAATTCAAATAAGATCCACAAAAGGTAAAGCTTGCATAAAGACATACAGTATTCTAAATGTATAAATCACATGACAGTACAAAAAAAATTGCGTAGATGAAACCATATTAAATCCCAGCACCTGTAATGTGTTGAGGGTAATAATGGCCTAATTATCCCAGTAAATTCATCATCTGTGAGGAGATCTTTCTTCTGCACTTATTCGCTAAGCTATTGCTGATGCCTAACGGTATAGTACTGGCAATTTGATCTGATTTGACTCTGCACCCCTTGTAATAAAAGTTTGGTACTTATTCGTTAGCCGGGCGCATCGGGCAGGTGGCGCTGTTGATCTTAATTCCAATCATAATTACTTCACGTCAACCTGTGAATGTAAACGCCGGATGCGCCCGGCTTAAACAGATCAAGCCGCCGGCTTGCTTCGTGAGTGTCTAGCTCTCCTCCCCCTCTTGCCCTCTCTCGTATGAGCCTTGGGGAGGGGACATGCGTGTCCCCCCAGAGTCGTTCGTCGCGGCATTGCGACGAACGACTCTGGGGGGACACGCATGTCCCCTCCCCAAGGCTCATACGAGAGAGGGCAAGAGGGGGAGGAGAGCTAGACACTCACGAAGCAAGCCGGCGGCTTGATCTGTTTAAGCCGGGCGCATCCGGCGTTTACATTCACAGGTTGACGTGAAGTAATTATGATTGGAATTAAGATCAACAGCGCCACCTGCCGGATGCGCCCGGCTAACGGATAAGTACCAAAAGTTTTAATAAAAGACTTCAGGCACAAATACCAATGCTTCAGCGTCGCATCAGGGACCCTTCATCAGGGCAACCTTAACATCTGAAAGAGTAGAACAAATAAAATCAATAGTCGATTTAAATACCTAACATGAAACCTCTACCTCAAAGCAAAACCAAGAAAGTGTGTCTAAATGAAAGACATATATAACAAAACTCCAAAGTAAAAAAAAAAAAACTCCCCGAAAAATCTGTCTTATAAAGCAAAGCACAAAAGTAGTAAGAAAACGCATACCAGGAGGGTGTGGACTTTGAAATAACATGGATACAGTAAAATTGTGCTGTCCATTTGTGCTGTTTGTTGTACTTATTCACTACTGTCGTACTTGTGTACCGTACACTACTGTCGTACAACAGGTAATTCCCAAAAAGCCAGACAGCGGGTTAAAGGACATCTGTAATGAGAGTGATATGGAGGTGGTCATATTTATTTCTTTTTAAGCAATACCAGTTGCCTGGCAGTCCTGCTGATCCTCTGACTCTAATACGCGATAGATCCTGAACAAGCATGCAGCAGATCAGGTGTTCCTGACATTATTGTCCGATCTGACAAGATTAGCTGCATGCTTGTTTCTGGTGTGATTCAGAGACTACTGCAGCCAAATAGGTCAGCAAGGCTGCCAGGCAACTGGTATTGTTTAAAAGGGAATACATACGAGAGCCTCCATATTCTTCTTACTACAGTTGCCCTTTAACTACTTGAAGACCGCCCATGCCAATGGGCGTGGTCACGGCGGCAGCCACAGGACCGCCTAACGCCAATTGGCATCAAGTCCTGGGGCTGCATTTTGCAAGAGATAGCACGCATGCTGCGCGCACATCTCCTGCTCGGGGGCAGAGCTCCGTCCCGCCTTCAGTCTCCGAGCAGCGATTGCCACTCGGGAAACTGTGAGACAGCGAAACCGCAGTCTTTACAGTTAGTACTGGGGACAAGAGAGCGATCGTCTCTCATAGGCGCTGTACTGGGGACAAGAGAGCGATCGTCTCTCATAGGCAGAAGCCTATGACAGCCGATCGCCAGGATTGGCTGGCTAGGGGGGAGGGAGGGGCTTAGAAAACAAACAACAACAACAAGACCTATAGTAAAAAAAAATACACAACAAATATTTATTAAAAAAAATAAACAGGGGGGGGGAGGGGCGATCAGACCCCACCAACAGAGGGCTCTGTTGGTGGGGAGAAAAGGGGGGGGGAATCACTTGTGTGCTGTGTTGTGCGGCCCTGCAGCTTGGCCTTAAAGCTGCAGTGGCCAATTAACAACAAAAAGGCCTGGTCTTTAGGGGGGTTTAACACTGCGGTCCTCAAGTGGTTAATATTGTTCAGACCATGCAGGTGAACTGTTCACAATGGTACAGACCCAAAATACTTCCCTCTAGGAGTGAATATTTGGGGTCGCAGATGGCGTGTTTGGATGACTGTTTCTGTTCTTCTGGCACTTTGGCATACAGTCTCTCTTTTAGACATCCTTTCTTGGTTTCGCTTTTGGATGTGTGAAGGCCTCATGTATAACGGTTTTAGTTGACTGTCAGTTTTTGATATTGATATTTCAGATATTGATGTTTGTTTCCCTGATGGAGGAGCCCTGACGCAGCCTGAAACGTTTTTTGTGCTGAAGGCATATGTACCTGCTCCTTCATCAGTCTGCATCTGGCATTTGTCTTATGTGCATCATGAAAGGCAAACATATTGGTGCAGACCCACTAAAGGTGCAGTTAAAGTGGTCTATAATTCAGCATTTGCTCTCAGATTATTTACAGCATAAAATCTACCGCCACAAAAAAAAAAAAAGCTAAAGTGAATACTAAAGCCGACTTCATTATTATCTGCAGACGGAAACAAAGATATCTACAGAATCAACTGTGAACAGATCTTATTTATGAAATAGGATCTATCGAAAATGTCAATAAAACAGACAAAAATAAGTGGGAACACAGCCTAAAGGTGCATACACACATCAGACTATAGTCTTTGGAAAATGAAAGATCACAGACCAATCTTACCACCCTTCATGTAGTATGAGAGCCATACTCTACACAGTCTATTCTATGGAGCTGAACTCCACATCAGAAAAAAATCTTTGCAAGATGCTGCACACACAGATGCTGTACAGACACAAAAGATCAGTATCTGCAAAAGATCTGTTCCTGCCAAAAATCCATTCCTGCAAATTGCAATGATAGTCTATGAGATCTGCAGATCATCATACACACATGATTTAACGGACATTCATCTGCAGATCAGATCCACCAGGATGGATTTTCAGATCTGCGGATGATTGCTTGATCTGCAGATGAATGTCAGTTAAATCATGTGTGTATGATGATCTGCAGATCTCATAGACTATGAATGCAATTTGCAGGAATGGATTTTTGGCAGGAACAGATCTTTTGCAGATACTGATCTTTTGTGTCTGTACAGCATCTGTGTGTGCAGCATCTTGCAAAGATTTTTTTCTGATGTGGAGTTCAGCTCCATAGAATAGACTGTGTAGAGTATGGCTCTCATACTACATGAAGGGTGCTAAGATTGGTCTGTGATCTTTCATTTTCCAAAGACTATAGTCTGATGTGTGTATGAGCCTTTAGTCTATATAGCAGGAGATGGTCCATGCAGAGGCTCCTGATTTCAGTTACCTGTGCCGGTTGTGGAATTGGCTCCGTTAGATCCACCTTCTCCGCATACGCCTGGATCAGTGCAAAAACATCCTTAAACTGAACAGCCTCTTGAAGTTCATGCAGTCGTGCCAAAGGGTGTGTGTTGCTTCTCTTTGTGTATAGCCAGTGCACGTATTTAGAATTTATGAAGTCCTTTCGTGTAGTCCTGAATAAATACACCAGATAAGAAATAAAGGTAAAATATTGGTAATCAAGTGCTATCATGCAGAAGCAATCCTACTCTTATACCTTATGGTCTTGCATAAGTTTCTGCTATAAGTACTGGAATCCTAACTTTCCAACAACAACAAAAAAAACAAGAAAAAAAACACTTTTTGTTGCACTAGCTACCTGTAAAATATAGACTACTCTTTAAGATTGGACTGTTGACATTCAAAACCCTACACAATTTGGGCCCTGGATACATGAAGGACATGCTGAAACTGTACCACACCTCTCTCTACTTCATATCAGCAGGAACCATAAACTTGCACCTCAAAACCTTTGAGCCAGCCAGAGCTTTCTGTCATGCTGCCCCTACACTTTGAAACTCCCCACCACACCCAGCAAAGACAGCCCCATCCCTGGAGTTCTTCAAATCCAGACTGATAAACCACCTGTTTAGCCAGGTATGTGCAAACCTGTGGAATTTTTCCTCTATACCACAATTTCCCAATCAACCCATTACTGGTTTGAGCCACGCTTACGCTCTTTGAATCTTACGTGGGAAAAGCGCTTTACAAATGTTTGTTGTTGTTTTTAAAGTCTTATTACAGGAATACTTTTCTATAACACTATAAGGCTGCTTTCACAGTAAGATGTTACAGGCGCACGTTAGTGCAGCCTGTAACGCAGCCCACCGCACAGTAATGAAAAGTCAATAGGCTGTTCACAGTGCCCACGTTGCGTTACATTGTAACGCAGCACGTCAAGTTAAAGTGCTGCGTGCTGTACGTTATAAGCGGCTAAGCCGCGTTAGACTGTTTGCACATGCTCAGTAGTGTTGGAGGAGGAGGTCTCCCCTCCTCCTCCTCGGCCAGCCACATGGCTAATTAATATTCACTGCACGGTGTGACGCGCAGTGTTTACTTCCTGGAGCGGCCGCTCTGTGCGGCGATTGGCTGGCGGGACCACGTGATGCCGCATGCGTCCAAGAGTACGCATCACGGCATCACGGACGCCAGAGTGAGCTGCACAACGTGGCTCAGTCTGACGTCCACATCCAACACCACCAGGCGTTGCGTTAGGGGCACGTTATGCGACCATAACGTCCCCTAAAATGCAACGTCCTGGTGGGAAAGTAGCCTAAAGCAGTGTTCCCCAACCCTGTCCTCAATGCCCACCAACAGTGCATGTTTTGTGGAAATCCACAGAGATAGCTAATCAGCTGTGCTGAGACACTAATTACCTCACCTGTGCACGTTTGTGGTTTTCTGCAAAATATGCACTGTTGGTGGGCCTTGAGGACAGGGTTGGGGAACACTGCAAAGGGTACCCTACCATCAAATCCTCTTTCATACTCCCCTAAGGCGGTCCTCCACATCTTCGCAAGTCATGTGATCTATCTCTTGGAGCAGACTGTGCTGCTCTTCCTCACATTACAGCTAGCTCCTGGATGTTGAGACATCATAGCCAACCCAGGACTACACCTCCATCACATAAGGGTTAAGCATGTTGGGATCTTAAAGTAGTTATACTTTGCAATTACAGATTGCCCAGCAAGCTCATGGTGAACCATAACTCCTAGGAGTGTGTATGGGAATGTAAAGGACCAAAAAGCCCTCTTCCTAAAATGCTATGCAAAAAAGAAATTTGCCTTCTTAAAACAGAAGATATTTGTGATTATATAGATTGGAGGGAGCATATGAGGTCCCCCACATGCATCACTGCTGAATATGCAAATTGTCCGTTTAATGTCTCTTAAAGCCAAACACACCTCCAGATCCGCTGGAATGCAATGATGTGTCAGGTTGTTAATTGTACAGAGCCACAATTATCCAACATGCATACAGACTATTTCAGATTGAGGGTCCTCATCAGTGCATGGCATGGGTTACTGTAGCTCTACTATGAGCTTGCTGGGCAATCTATAACGCTGAGTGTTTCAAATCCTACCACATATAGCCACATTAAAGGGTTTCTGTGTAGGGCATTAAAAACAAAAACAGACATTTACCTGGGGTTTCTATCGGCCCCCTGCAGCTGTCATGCCCTGCGCCGTCCTATGATTCTCCATTAGCCGCTGACAGTCCCGGTCTAATTCTTCCTGCAATAGAACTGTGGCCGCGCGCGTGCTCGCTCCTGCGTCATCGGGAGCTCACTGCGCAGTACAAGAAAACTTTGTACTACGTCTGCGCAGTATGCTTCCGATGACGCGCGCGGGAGCAAGCATTATTTGTCTATTTAGACGAATAATTAGACCAGGCCAGTGGCGGGGAACGGAGAATGGTAGGAGAATGGCACAGGACATTACAGCTGCAGGGGGCTGATAAAAGCCCCAGGTAAGGGTCTGTTTTTTATTTTAATACCCTACACAGAACCCATTTAACCTCCTTGGTGGTATGATTATTTCCAGGGTCTAAAAGCGGGACAATTTTTTAGCACACTTTCAACCCCTAAAATCCAGAAATAATCACACTGCAGAGGAATCTGCGTCAGCCCAGCATTTACTCACCTCCCTGGGATCCAGCGCTGCAGTTCTCCCTCCATTCTCCGGTGGCACTGTAACCCTATAGTGAGATCGCCGGCTGTTGGCATGACGTCAGGTGGCAATCTCGCCAGCAGAATCCAGAATCTCCAAGGACAGGAAGAAGAATGGCTGCCAGCGTCTGGATCCCCAGGGAGGTGAGTGAACGCCCACTGCATGCCATTGCTCTGCATAGACCTCGAGTCTAGCTCGGGGGTTACCGCTCTAAGCTGCAGACTTCAAACCTCGAGCCTGACTCGGGGTTACTACCAAGGAGGTTAATCCATGCCATGCGCTACACTGATAAGGACCAACCAGTCTGAAACAGCCTGTATGCATTTTGGATTATTCTCTTTTTTTCATAATTTTTTTTATCTGAATATGGGGCCATTAATTAAATGAATCTGAGCGAAATATATGTAACACCTACGCAGGGGCGTAACCAAAGGGGAGCAGCACCTGCGACTGCAGGGGGGCCCCCAACTACTACTTCACTCCCTCTAATAAAGGGGTCCAGCTTTCAGATCAGGTGTTTTTGTGGCTACACTTGCTATGGGTGTGAGGATTACATGTCCACACTTGTTTTATGACCCCTGTGAGATGGGCTCCCAGGCTGTGAGGGTCACCCGGGGGTAGCATGGGAAATGGTGTCAACATTGGGGGGGGGGGGCACGATTTGTAGTTACACCTCTGCACCCACGCAAAAAGTGTGTCTGCAAAAGAAGTAGATGAATGTTCAGTAAACTCACATTGCGCTGTCTATAGTAGGCTTAATTGCCGGAGACGGTAGATTGGCCTCTACGATGTCATTAAATCCAGAGTTCCCAACATTTTTGGCTAGCTGAAAAGAGAATAATGCATTTAATAAGTACAGTATAAGAATGCATATACAATATTCATGAGAATGCAGATCATGTATGGGGGAACTCAGAAATTCAGAGTCATTTTTTCCAAGAGAGAGCAGAATAGACTGTTCAGCAGTAACACAATCCGCTCATACGTAAGTTTTGTGGGACAAGTGTAACAAAATCTTTTCAAAGTTTCGTCATTTGCTGGTTTTTCACTATGCATACATAGCACAGCACTGCACACAAACATCACCAGCAAACTAACCTTACAACAGCAATCGGATATGCCCCACCCCAGCATGAGACTTGTATTTACCAAGAGTTCTGAGGTTCCAAGCTTGTCCAATGACAGCGACTGGATTCGGGAATGATGGACACCAAGCTCTCGATGAACGCCGGAGCATTCAATGCATGTTAAGATGCCAAGATTGATGGACAGCCACATTGGATCTAGGGGGAAATGGACATGTTAAGAAACAGGACTGACACCCGGTTTATGAGATCACTCGCATACTGCCGTATTTGCATGGAAAGTGCATCTATAATTTACGTACACCTGAACGCAGAGTGATATGGTGGCTCCTGTGTGTCTGCAGTAGAGTATGAATCACACACCTGAAACAAGCATGTAGCTAATCCAGTCAGAAACAGCTGATCTGCTTGTTCAGGGTCTATGGCTAAGAGAATTAAGAGTCAGAAGCTCACTGGCACAGCCAGGCAATCTACATTGTTCAAAAGGAAACAAATATGTCAGCCTCTATATCCCCTTCAGTCCAGGTGTGCTTTAATATAAAGTTAACCAAAAAAGGATACTTTATGTATTGTGGCAGTTTTGCATTTAAAAAGGACAACTCCAAAACGTGAAATGAAAGCATACCTCTATTTGTACAGTCAGACCCGGATTAAACTCACAGGAGCCTATAGGCACAGATGTCCTGGCACCCTCTACTTCTCCCTCCATGAACCTGCAAACCCCCACCGAACCGCACCACAAGTGTGCTGGCTGTCCCAGCTGTCACTTCTCCCTTACTTCCCTTGCACACCATAGGCTACCTTAGTATCAGGTAGCCAGAAGTACCCTCAAAATTGTAACTAGCTAGAGCTGTCCCCAAGTATTATGTAGATAGAAGAACCTCAGTATTAAGTAGTAGTACTAGAGGTTCCCCTGATTGAAGGGAGATCTCGCCAGTGGAATGCTAAGAGCAGGGTGAGTAACCTCTCATTTACACTCTCATCAGAACTCTGCATAGGGAAGGAGGGAGGGAGGGAGGCACTCGGGGAGGGGGAACGAGCCGCCTTTTCATCATCAGTGCATTATGATAAATCCGACCTTGTATACAGTATAGTATTGCAGTTAGGCTTTCAGCACAGTTGTACCTTGCTTATAATAAGCTTTGAGGTAGGAAAAACACCAGGTATCAAGAGGTGGGTATAAATGGGCTTTACAGAGCTTAAATAACACCTGGATATGGTGATTGGATATGGTGGCTGCCATATTTATTTCCTCTTAAACAGTACCAGTTGCCTGGCTGTCCTGCTGATACTTTTGGCTGCAGTAGTGTCTGAATCACACACCTGAAACAAGCATGCGGCTAATGCAGGCAGAATTTAGTCAGAGAACCTGATCTACATGCTTGTTCAGGTACAATGGTTATAGGTATTAGAGGCAGAGGATCAGCATTACAGCCAGAGAAAAGGAAATATGTCAGCCCCCATACCGCTCTCACTTCAGGTGTGCTTTAAGCCCCTGCATGTTAACAATGTTAAGTAATTACTCTAATGCAGAGCTCAAACTTTCTAATACCCTTAAAGCTAAAATGCGGCTATCCAAATCGATATTTTGCAAGGGCAGCATGACCTATCAGTCATAGTTTATGGATCCCTTTCAGTAAGCCCCCCTGGCCCTCTGCTTTCTCGCATTTGTTTTCCTCTAATGCCACATGATACAAGCCAAAGGAGTGAGACAGACACGAGAGGAGAACTTTGGGAAGGGATCAGACTATGTGCTCTCCTTCCAACCTCTACACTGGGATCTGGTATGTTATTGGTTACCTAAGGAGGGTTTTAGCTGGGCCCTCTGGAGCAGGTGGTCAGTCAAAGTTGTGCTACCTGTTGGATCCCTTTAAAGAAAACCTGAACTGAAAATGAAAAGTCAAAATAAACATACACAAGTCATACTTGCCTCCCGCGTAGTCTACTCCTCAATCTCTTTCTCCTCTCCTGCGTCCTGTTTGTTCACTGTAATCAAGGGAATTTTCCGTCCTCCATTATGAAAATGGCCATTACCCATAACCGCTTTCTGGTCAGCACACAGTTAAAGGGGAACTGAAGAGAGAGGTATATGGAGGCTGTCATGTTTATTTCCTTTTAGACAATACCAGTTGCCTGGCAGCCCTGCTGATCCTCTGCCTCTAATACTATTAGCCATAGCCCCTGAACAAGCATGCAGCAGATCAGGTGTTTCAGTGGTTCAGACTTATAAGTCTGATCTGACAAGACTAGCTGCATGCTTGTTTCTGGTTTTAATCAGATACTACTGCAGAGAAATAGACCAGCAGGGCTGCCAGGCAACTGGTATTGATTAAAAGGAAATACACATGACAGCCTCCATATACCTCTCTCTTCAGTTCCCCTTTAAACTGTAACATCGCCCACTTGAGCCATAGGGAAACATGGACATTACCTGGTACATCAGTTTTCCTCTCAGCTATAACTGACAGCAACTGATATTTTACTGACAGCAACTGATATATTTCAGATCTGACAAAATATTGTCAGAACTGGAAGGTATTATTGTCAGAAGAAAATGGTGAGAGGAACTGATGGCAAGGTAACTATGTAATGTTCATTTGAAGTTACCTCATGTGTTTATTTTAAATATTTTTAGTCAGTACAGGTTCTCTTTAAGGAGCAAAAGGCCCTTGGACAATTGCCTTGTTGGCCTCTATTCAAATGCCAGTCCTGTATGCTGAGCCAAGCAGCAGCAATAGCCTCATCCACAGAGCTTTCCCTTAACTAGTTATCACTATTGGGGCAGTAAATACTTTAGATGACGTCCTGTGGGGCATAGAAACTCCTGTTCGGCTCTCTGTGCGGCGTGTGTCCAGATGCCTGTCAGCCACTGTTACAGCTCAGATTGGTGAATGGGAACATATGTTCCCAAAGCCAATCAAAGTTGTAACTAATGGCACTGATTATTCCACTAAAAGTGTGTTAAAATTAAAAAAACTTTTTCTTCAATTTTCATTTGGTTTAGAATGCATCAGCATTTTTAGGCAAGCGACATCTTGTGGCCAAAATTATTATTGCAAGTCAAAAATAAAAAGGGTAAAAAAATAGTAAAATTTTAGGTACTCCGCTAACTGGGCTTTTATATGGCATATTGTAGATCTATGCCTGAAGCTGGACAAATTTTTTCAGTTCTGTTTAATCATGAGATTGCCATGAAGGTGTAATAGATTTTGTTTTCTTGAGGAAGATGATCTATATCTACAGGAAAGAATCCGGTTCTCCTTTTCCCACTCATTATAAGCTGTCCCCAGTGGCCTATCTGAGATTCAGAATTCTTGGCAGCAGCTGTGAAGATCTCGGTCTCCAGGAGCTGCGGATGCCACAGCAAATCCCCGGATGCTGCTTGTAAGTGACAAGAATGGTTTTATTTTGGTTGTCACACATTTCACTGATGCGGAATATGACAGAAGAGACATTGCTAAATACACAACAGACCCGGCTATTAGGATGAGCTGCTAAAACAGCATAACAAGCATTGTAGCTCGCCATAGAAGAGAATCCTGAAAAGGGAAAATGTATCATTTGTATATGATAAGCTATTATAGTAAATTTACCTTAAAAGGTAACAAACTGAGCGGTAGTTCCTTACGTTTTCCTCCAACTTCTTTTTATATTGATAATTAACTGGCTATCTGGAAACAGGTGCAGGCTTTGGCTGAGTGACTGTAGGCAGAGGCAACAGCTGCATTAATGCAGATAGGAGTCTTGCTTAACCTCCCTGGCGGTTTGTTAAAATCCGCCAGGGGGCAGCAAATACCTTTTTTTCAAAAAAAAAATTTTCATGTAGCGAGACAGTGTCTCGCTACATGATAGCCACTGCCGAGCGGCATCCCCCCAGCCCCTCCGATCGCCTTCGGCGAACGGAGATCAAGAGATCCCGTTCAAGGAACGGGATCTCTTGGAGGACTTCCCCCGTCGCCATGGCGACGGGGCGGGATGACGTCACCGACGTCATCGACGTCAAAGGGGAACCCGATCCACCCCACAGCGCTGCCTGGCACTGATTGGCCAGGCAGCGCACGGGGTCTGGGGGGGTGCGGCTGCGGCGACGGGTATAGCGGCGGATCGGCGGGTAGCGGCGGCGATCGGAGGTTACACGCAGCTAGCAAAGTGCTAGCTGCGTGTAACAAAAAAAAAAAATTATGCAAATCGGCCCAGCGGGGCCTGAGCGGTGCCTCCCGGCGGCATAGCCCGAGCTCAGCTCGGGCTTACCGCCAGGGAGGTTAAGGGAAATAGCAGGAGCTAAATATATGCAGTACAGCACTGCCGCAAAACCTCACTCATATGACCCTGCGGCAGAGTGCAATGACAGGGTCATAGGAATAGTGCCGCTGGGCAGGAAGTAAGTCACTAGGTTTCCCGTCAGTCCACACACATATGCTGCAACAATCTTTTCATTACCCACAAGCGCCGTGCGTTAAGCGCAATGCTTGCAGTAATGCTGCCCTTGAGTCAGCTTGGATACTACCGCAATGGACCTCAATAAGTGTGAACGTTTTCATAGACTTTCGTTGCGTTTGGAGCCCCTTTCGGTAAAATAGGGTAATGCAATGCATGTTTAATCTGCAAGTGTAAGAGCTCATTCACCCTAGGGGCATTTTCGGCCTTTTTTCAAGGGCAGGCAATTTTTAAAAATCGCCCACAAAATGCTTATACAATGAATCTCTATGAGAAGGTTCATATCAGCATGGTTCGTGCGCTGTTCAGCAAAGCGGTGTGCATTTTTGGGGCAATGTTGCCTCAATGGAAGGTATAGAAAAAACGCACAAAATCGCTTTGTGCAGCGATTGCGTGATCGATTTTAAGAATAAATACCATACATTGTATTTATTCTTTTCCAGGTTAAAGAGATTACTTCCTGACTTGCATCAGGGAGTGAATTAAAAAACTGCTGTGGAAAACCGCTTAGAAAAGTGCTTTTACCAGAAACGCAGCGCACAGTGGAGCGCCGGGAGGGGGGAAAAAAGCGCACCGATTTTAGATGTGAACGAGGCCTTAAAGGGGCCTGGGTTCAAATCTCAGCTCTTCCTATTTCAGCAAGCCAGCACCTTTTCAGTTAGGAGTTCTTGGGCGAGACTCCCTAGAAATGCATTTGCCTAAAAAAAACCAAACTAGTGGCCAACCCGAAAATTTGGGTTGGCCTAGTCCACTCCCTTCATGTGAATAAGCTCCATGCCAGCATGCTCTTAACATGTGACCATGAGCTTACCCCTCTGCACTCGCAGAGGGGGCCTGGAGAAGTACCCAACAACCTGATGATCCTGAGCCAACTGCACACATGCTGTGTATGATGATGTCATCACAGGCTGGTGAAGGATAAGCAAGGCTGCTCTTATTTTAAAGGGGGAGGTTGCGAGGCACAAATATTTATATTCAGCGTGGCTAGGATTGGCAAACACCATCTCACATTTTTTGCTACTATGGCTAAGCAATTTTTTGTGGATTTGTCATTTCTTTTCCCCCCCTATAGTAGTGCCTCTGTGAATCTTACCTGGTGCGCCACAGTCACAGCACACAGTGTTCCCCGGCATCCGCCGAATGTCTTCTATTATAGCTTTAGTGAGATCCTCAATGCTGTCCTCCTCACTAGGCCGAGCTTCATGGAAAGCCATGTTCAATGCTTCCTGCTTGCTGTTTGTCAGCACTGAAATCCACCTAAAAACAGAATTATTTCTCAAAAGAGGAATCCCAGTTTAAAGTATGTTACTTTCAGTATACATTATAGTAAAAGTAATGTTAAACCTGGTTCCTATTTTTCACTTTATTTGAATTGTTTCCTCTTTGAACCAATCAAGTCTTTTTTCGACTTCATTTCATTGGTCCATTTTCAAGGTGAATACATTGGCATTAAATATTTGCACAAATCTGCATCAACCTGTGATTCTTTACATTTCATTAACCATCCCCTAGCTATAGATTAGAGACAGTCCAGGTTACATGTCTGTAGTGATGTGCATGGCTGCGGCCACTGCCCACAAGCAATGCATTATGGGTCTTGTATTTTAAACAGAAGGAAGTGATAACCTGCAAATATCTTCTGTTTTAAGAATTTTAAAGTGTCATTTTAGCTACCAAAAAAAAAATAAAAAAAATTCACATTTATCTTTCAAAATGGAAATATATGAAATTCTACCCTATTTTATCATGAGTCGCATCATTATTTGCAGCATTTCCCATGTTCGACGTGTGTAAGCTGAATTCTACAAATGTTAGCATTTTGGCCCATGTGCAATTAACTTTTTCTACCAAGTTATCTCCTAGGAGATCATTTTCATCTCTTTCAAATAACTTCTCAGCATCTTCCAATTGAAAAAGTATACTAACAATGGTGAAAAATTACTATCAAAATTATTTTGAGTATTTTCTTGCATATGGGCCACTGTCTAAAGAAGAAAAAAAAACAAAAAAGCCTGTTAAGCGAAAAAAATAAATAAAAGATAAAGTTGATTGTTTATTGAATCTGGATGGGAAAGGGCAAATAACGTCAGTAAAGCCGTTACTGTAGCTTCTACTTACGCCACACAGTCCTGCTCGTCCTCCGCTAGGAAATGGTATGTCCGATTATCTGGAAGACCAGGAGAAAATAGATTGTGAAGATCTGTTTATACTGGAACTGACCCACAAAGGACAATCTGATAAGCGGCAAACATACGTGAGATGAGGTCGAAGCATTTCTTGTCTTCTAGGTTAGGCTTCACTTGACAAGTTAACAGATTCAATTTAGCTGGTTGGCGATTTGGCTGTAAATCCAGAATGACAGTCACCATATTGTCTATTATAGATGACTTGCATTTGCAGTCGTTTCTGTCTGATTCGCATGGCAGCGAGGGCAGAAATGATATCATGCAGTGTGCTAATCCATAACAACTAAGGATGAAATGAAGTTCACCAGCAAATTGACAGCATAAATTGACATACCTCAATTTACTGAAAAAATATGTTTTAATCATAGTACAAGACTTTTTTGTTTGTTTCACTAACAGCATAAAATGTACCTTACCCTCCCTGGCGTTCTGATCATGCGCAGCCGGCTGCGCATGGTTTTTTAAACTTTTTTTTTTTTTAATCATGTAGCTAACCTAGCGCTAGCTACATGATACCCCCTCCCAGCCGAATCCCACCCACCCTTCCGATCGCCGCCGGCGATGATGGCCATCAGGAGATCCCGTTCTGAATGGGATCTCCGTCAGGGCTTCCCCCGTCGCCATGGCGATGAATGGAATGACGTCATCAACGTCGTGACTTCATAGGGAGTCCCGATCCACCCCTCAGTGCTGCCTGGCACTGATTGGCCAGACAGCGCACGGGGTCTGGGGGGGCGCTCATTACGCGGCGGATAGCGGCGCATCGGCGGCGATCGTCCACAACACGCAGCAAGCAAAGTGCTTTAAAAAAAAATATTCAAATCGGCCCACCAGGGCCTGAGCGGCACCCTCCGGCGTCTCTGGAGGAGCTCAGCTCGTCCAGAACACTAGGGAGGTTAAAGCATAGCTGAAGTGACATGTGAAATTGACATAATGAGATAAACATTGGCACATAACGTACTAGTCCTACTAATGTATAGTCTAAAGACCCTTTCTGTTTTCCTGTACAGCAAGTGTTAAAGTGACACTGAAACAAAAAAAACCTTATGACCTTATGATGTAATGAATTGTATGTGTAGTACAGATTAAGCATTAGGCGCAAAGAAAATAGTCTTATGTTTTTATTTGTTTTTTTTTTCTTTTTTAATAGCATTGCATCATTCTATTATATTTGCAATTTGCAAACTACACTTTGTATTTTAAACTATGAACTAGAGCTGAGCTAATGACCCTTTTAACTTCCCTGCAGAAAAAAAAATCTTATCTGAAGCTGCCGGTCACTGTTTCTTTGAAGTATAAGAGCCTCAGAAGACAGCACTGTTGCCAACCCAAGTTGGGTCAGAGGCCTCAGAGAAGCTCTTTGCATAGATAAAAAGTTAAGTTTCTTAACTCTTCCTGTACTGGAAACAATATGACTGGTTTCTGTGCTACTAATGTTAAATTTCTTAGCTGTACTACACACAATGCATTATTTCAGAAGTTTATTTTTACTTCAGATTCCCTTTAAATAACTAGTTCTGTTATTTATGCAAATGCTCAGTCAAACAGAAAGTCGAAAAGTTCATAGGGTCATTACTAAATGAAGCAGATTTTTACATAAGACTGGCTGCTGTTTAGAATTCAAAGTTAAAAACTCAGCTGTCAAACTGAAAATAAAAATATGAGACTCGGTTCTACGTTACTAATGTTCTATTTACCTTTATTACTATACATACAATTAGCCATCCTAGAAGTTTAATTTCAAGTTTGCTACATACAAATGTTCAATAACTTTATATAGTAAACAAAGGTGCCAGAAGAATTAAAATTGACTAAAACAGTTAAAAATGCTTGGAAGGCAGTGGTGGACTTACCTCCTAAAAGCAGACACAAAAAATGTCAAATTCAAAAGACAGATTTATTGATATACTCCACAAAGTGTTGCAACGCGTTTCACAGGTATAATCCTGCTTCCTCAAGCAAAAAAAAAGGCGCATATAACAGTGTGTTGTCATAGATGCCCCAGGCACCTCTGTGCATCTATGACAACACACTGTTATATGCTCCTTTTTATGTCCACCACTGCCTTCCAAGCAATTTTAACTATTTTATTCTTCTGGCACCTCTGTTTACTATATAAAGTACTTGTGTCCACTCCTGATGGAGTAGTGATATACCCCCTTTATTTCCTATCTATAAAGAGCAACTTCTTAAATCCTGAGTGAGGACAGGTCTAATCTCCTCACCTGCATGTACAGTGGTTGCCTATAAGGTAACCCTGGTTTGTGAGCATATTTGTCGTACTCTTTAAGAATCATAAACTACCAGTACATACTACACTATATTGGGCTCTTGTGTCCCTCTTTTTGTAAATGTTCAATAACATTCTTAAGGATCGTGACTTCACCTTTAGCTTCAGCTTTAGGAACAACTGCAAGTTGTACATTCACACTATTCAGCTGTAGCTGAGCAACCTGTTTTGTGGTGAGAGGGAGGGGGATAAAGGCACCTGTGATAAAAGGCCCCATATTTGCACTTGGGGCCTGTGGTTGTCTACCAACACCACTCACCGATTGTAGTTCTCCTCCACTGTACAGTAAAGGTTTAATAGCAGTTTCTGTGACTGGATCTGCCCCACTTCCCATCAGGACAGGTTGCAAATACGAAGTATCCCAGATGGGGACACAAACAGTAGTAAATACCCCAGAGTGGTTCCAACCCTTTTCCACACTACCAAGATTAAAATAGAACTTTTGGTTGGACCAGGGATCCGGCAGTGTGCAGATTTGTAGCAGCTGGATCAGCCAATATTCTGATTGCATTCAGCATATTACATCACACGATGCTGTGTAAGGCAGGGGGGCCAAACTTGTCTTTCAGTTTTCTGCACACGTTTTTCTGCACACGTTTTCTGTACACCATGTGTGTTTAGCACAAACACACCGAATAGATGTACAGGTAATAAACAATTACAAACTGTGTCTCAAAAGAGACTTGACCATTAATGTACAAAGAGAGTGACTAAAATAAATCACTGTTTGATCGACTGGATGCAATTTATATGTTCCAGTGGTCAAAAAAATCACATAATAGAACATATGAGACAGGCCTGATAGCTGATGAATATCGTGTCGGCAGATCTCATATAAAAATCAGTTTAAAATGCATAAAATGCTGTCTATGGATGAGAGGTCCCTGCTGATCCCCCCCCCCCCCCCCCAGTAACTGGAAATCGTTAACAAGGCACTGGGTTGTAGCTATTCCCACCACATTAAGTTGATTGCATTGGTGAAGGTACAATTGTTTATGCAGAGGGATGCAGGAGTGAGTCATAAGTCATGTAGCAAGAGCCAATGGTCTCAGTGTCCCCATTAGCCACAATTAATCTCAGATACTCCTACATAGTAGTAAAGCCCTAAAAGATTGCCTTCACAGAAGGTATAAAGCTGGGGTAGAACAGAGTGATCTATACATATCAATACAGTGACAGTATTATTCAACTAGGGCTAGTTTCACTCTATAAATAAGAGCTTCGTCAGGAAATAGAACACATAGTGTATAAATAATAAAAAGTAATCCCCCCACCACAAGAAACCCCACAGCAATATAGCCCACAATAGACCATGTGTGTTTGTATGCAGAAAAACGTGCGTTTTTTTCTCTTAGTAGCCAATGTAATTGATAGAAAAAACGCACACAAGGGCCTCGATTCACAAATCCGTGATAAATGCTATCACGGCCGAGATAAGCTTAGCGTGCTGGTTAGCGCACGTAATAGTAAAGGTTTGCGCGCATTCACTTTCCAGTTCCCGCGCTAACATATGGGTTAGCGCGTGAACGGCCGTGATAGCATTTATTACGGCTTTGTCAATTGAGGCCAGTGTGCGGTATCATGCTGCAGGATGTCAGGGTTTTTTTGTGCATAAAAAACACATTCAAGTGTGAACTAGTCTACAGATTCATTAATTGAGTTCTCAGTTTAAATCAGTTTTTTTGGGCAGAAAACGCATAAGAAAATAGACAAGTGTGTCCCCTGCCGAAGTGTATACAGAAAAAGGTATACATGATAACCGGTACAATCTACAAATAAAGTTCTTTTATTGGAAAAGAAACATGTTGGACAAATACAGCAACATGAGTATCAGGAGTGCTTTCCCCTTGCATTCTACTAGTGTATGCAGAAGATATGTAAAGGAATGGTCCATTACCGTTCCATGCGCAATGGTCAAGTAGCAATTCTTAACGGAACATTTCCTCTTTTGCCAAACCTTCCGGAGCCTGAAATGGAGAAAGACAGAAGTTTATACTTGTATGCTAGTTTATTTTAATAATGTTCATAAAATCTCACTACAAAATACGGTACATAAGTACACATGTATGGAAATCTGCAAGGGGTCCCATCCAGCTCTGTACATAGAAAGCATAATGTAGTGGCTGGATAGTGTTCTGGTTAAGGGCACCGCCTTTGACGGAGTAAGTAAGGAGTTCAAGGCAAACTCCCTAACACTGCAGGGTAACCTCTTGAACACGCTTTTGTGGCTACAGCTCTTGAGCACTTTGAGTCCAACAGGAGAAAAGTGGTATACAAATGTTCGAATGATTATTATTATTATTATCATGATAGTCTGTGACAGATACTTACCCTGCCCACTTTAATACAAGTACCTTGGAACTCTCGGAGGTTGCATTCACAGTGGGACTTTGCGACTTTAACATTGCATTAAACCGCAAAGAGTTTGCGTTTAGAGGTAACGCACTGCAAGCAGCGAGATACCATAACGCAACATTTTTCAGTGCGACACTAACATCACACTGTGAACGTCTCATAGGATTATCATCACAGCACGGTAAGCTGCGTTATAAGACTTTATAACGCAGCTCCGCAACGTGCCACTGTGAATGCGACCTGAATCTTCACACTTCTTGTTCTTCTCCCAGCATAAGCTATTAATGGGCGTGATCAGTCACTTATGTGGTAGGGGTGGTAGGAAAATCTTACATTTTGAAACTTACATTTTGGAGTGGGGTTACTGCTACAAGGAGGGTCTACTCTTATCTTTATCTATTACAAGGATGAGGGAGTATATTGGATATACTCTGTATACCAGTGGTCCTCAAACTAAGGCCCGCGGGCCGAATGTGGCCCCGAGTCTTTTTTACCGGCCCCCACACACAAAATGTATTACTTATAGAGGAGGTCAGCTTCATCTTTAAATATTGGTGGTCCGCATATAGAATAGCAGTGCTGGCACCACCCTTCCATATTGAAGCCAGAAAGCTTCACTGTCTGGCCCACAAAGACTTCTACATCATTTTATGTATACTCTGGCCCTCCAGCAGTTTGAAGTATGTTGACCCGGCCCTCGACCAAAACCGCTTGGGGACCTGCATTGAACAACATTATGCTGGTGACTTGCTCGGTCCTTCGTAAAATTTCTCCTGGAAAGAATCAACATTAAGTTGGAAGAATTGTAACTATTATTCAATCGATTTGCAGTTGAGGATTGATGGGTTGTGTGTTATTTCAGGCCTTTATGGCCCCATTTATGGCAGGCACAAAGTTATAACTTCAACTTAATAGATGAAATACTGCATACAATTTCAGAGAAAAGGGAAGCTTGCTGGCACGGGACAACCCACAATATAAGGCTATCACAAGAGCATGTTGTAAATCAATTGTGGAAGTAACTTCCATTTCAGCCGAAGGATCCTCCTCAAAGGTTGAAACAATTGGTCCGTGCAGCAGGATGACCGATGGCAGAATCCAGGTATCTTCTTTATTTTCACTCCGAGATAGGAGTAGCCACAGGTTGATTAGTGCATAAAATAAACAAAGTAGTTAAGCCTAGACCTTTTAATTAGCCTGTAGACAATTTAAAAGAAAGAAAAATAAAACCAAGAGAAACCGAAAGTTTCAACTCACACCCGGTGTCCCAATCAGGAAGAGAGATTGGTGGCTCTGCTCCCTGGGTTGTAGTCAAGCGGCACCAATCTCTTTTCCCAATTGGGATTTTACATAGAGTGCGTTCCTACTGTGGGGTACCCAATAATATAGGACCTGGGTGTCCGTTTTAACTTTAGTTTCATCTTGGTTTTATAGTTTCTTTCCTCGAGATTGCCTTTGGGCTTATTCTTACTGTGTAGACCATAGTTCCCACCTTTCATGGTTATTACCTACAAGGAGGTCATTCATTTAGAGCTGAGCTGAAATCGCAGTGTATTTACTTGAACTGTTGGCGCTGATTATTTTCTACGTTTGTTAGGCACAAAGCTACTGTATAGTAAGGCACACAGCTACTGTATATTCACACAGTGGATTTCATAAAGGAGCTGGTTTCCAGTTAAGTCTACTGTGTGCAGGTGTTCCCCATTGTAGGCTCATCCTTTTTCAGTTGGAACATCTTTGTCTGTTTTCGGATGTAATTCCCCCACATGGCTCTCTCATCAATCACCTTCTCTTTGCCCTAGGGCATGACAGGCATCTTGTCAGTGAGTCCAGCAGTAAAATACTGCTCTGGGCAACAGTAAGGGCCATTTTCCACTGAAAATCACAATTGCAAATGCAATGCAATTATGATTTTTCTATTTTACACCAAGCGGTTTCCCTTATGTTTTGGCACTATTTTTGTGTGATCGTTTGTTTTCATGGTGCAAATGCCACTTTGTTTTTCCAATGGCTTGTTAGCAAAAATAAAAAAAAAACAAAACAAAAAAAAAACAACTAGTAAATCACAAGAAAATTATGTCACCTTGTTTTTCTGACAATTCTCCTGCATTCCCATTGGCTTTATGCAAATGCAGAAAACTGCAGTACGTACTAGTACAATGTAGCAAATAAACAGAGGAGCCAAAAGTATAAAAATAGTAAACAATTTAAAAGTAGAGGAGGCAGTGGCGGGGTTACCTCCTCCAAGCAGACACAAGAAAATGCTGATGTTAAATCAACAGAGAAATGTTATTACATACTCTGGGGATCAATGCATTGATTCCTGGAGCATCTTCTTGTGTCTGCCTAGAGGAGGTAAGTTCACTGCCTCCTCAAGAGGAGTTCACTGCCTCCACTACTATTAAACTCTATAGCTATTTTTATACTTTTAGCGCCTCTGTTTATCCGTTACACTGTACAAGTCCACACCTGGTGGAGGGGTGTTATCCCCCTTCCTTCTCGTCTCAGGAGAGCGATTTCTTAATCCTGAGTGGGGTTAGGTCTAATCTCCCCACCTGCCTTTATATTGGTTGCCTATGAGGTGACCCTGCCTTGTGAATATAATTGTAATTGCTCTTTCCTCAATTCACTCGATACCAGTACATACTACACCATATTGGGCTTTCTGTGTCCTCTTTTTGTATCTCTTTGCAGTATGCACTAAGTTTGTGGAAAAATTAAATTGCCATTGTAAAAGAAATGTATTACAGTACTTATAGATGCGGTCAGCTACATCTTTAAATATTGGTGGCCCCCATATAGAATAGCAGTGCTGGCACCAGCCATCCACTTGGAAGCCAGAAAACAGTATTTCGCTGGTTTCCAATCAAATTCCACATCAGGTGACACTGCTGTCCAATTGGACTGCAGGTTGTCACCTGGGTATGCATCACTGTCTGGCCCGCAAAGACTTCTACATCATTTTATGTATACTCCGGCCCCCCAGAAGTCTGAAGTATGTTGACCCGGCCCTCGACCCAAACCGTTTGGGGACCCCTGGATTAGTCTGTCCTTTTTAGTGTTTTTAAAGGGACAGTTAAGTGACAAGACGACATACTCTATATTGTATTGCAGAGTTGTGGAAGATATCGGCGCTGTATAAATACTAAATAATAATAATATCTGATCTGCAACACTTGGCTATCTCAGCCACAAGAATATCTGCTGTTATAAACTGCACCTGTAGCTGGTCTAGAATATCTTCTTCAACAACTATCTGAACAAGAAGTTACTTATGCATTTGATAAAATCATTCTTTGAGAGAGGACTTTAACCACTTCTCTACCAAGGGGTTTTTCACCTAAAAACCACAGCAATTTTCACATTTAAAGGAGGCAAGGGTTAATGGGCTTAATGGGGGTATAATTTATTTAAAAAAAACCTCCCTGATGCTGATCAATCACTAATGCTGTGTTAGTTATCTGAGATCCTTTCACGAGTGATCTCAGTAACTGTAACAGCATAGTGACTGATACAATGTTTACACACATTCTGCATGAATAAGCACTGTCATTGGCTTTGTGAACACACGTTCACATCAGCCAATCACAGACCAGCGGGTGCCCGATGCGTATGCACGTCCGCGTGCACGCGGACGCGATCGCGCACGCGAACGCGATCGCGCACAGCAGGAAAATAAACAGGAGTTGCCTATCTACGCCCCTGTGACTCAGGTGAATTTTAAAGGGGCGTAGATAAGCGTGGCAGAGGTCGTTAAGTGGTTAAAGGACGACTGAGGAGAGAAGAATATGTAAGCTGCTTTATTTATTTCCTCTCAAACAATACCAGTTGCCTGGCAGCCCTGCTAATCAATTTGGCTGCAGTAGGGTCTGAATCACACCAGAAACAAGCATGCAGCTAATCTTGGCAGATCTTTAATAATGTCAAAAACACCTGATCTGCTGCATGCTTGTTCATGGTCTATGGCTTATGCTAGGTACACACCATACAATTTCCTGACGGATTTACGGTCAGATAAGTTATTTCCAACAGGTCAGATCTGATTTCCGATCGATTTTCTGATTGATTTTCCATAAAAGTGAATGGAAAATTGATCAGAAAATCGATCAGAAATCAGATCGGACCTGTTGGAAATAATCGATCTGGCAGTAAGGCCCAGTTTACATTACAAAAATGAGTCAAACGGATCCGGTCTCCACTTCACCGGATCCAGAAAACTCTGTGCACACTGGCAAATGGATTGTGAAAACGGATCTGATCACCGGTCAATCAAATTTCACTCCGTTTGCCTTTAAATACATACCTAAAGGTCTATTGAAGTCAGCGGTAGAGGCTTCCTCTTCTTCCGCTGTGACTACACAGTGCGTCATGTGACGAGGAGGAACTTCTACCGCTGACTTTTCGACAGATCTTAGGTACGTATTTAGGCCCGGTTCACCCTTCATTACCCACCGGCCCGGCTGCTGCACCCTCCCTCACCCTCCAGCCGCTCAGGTTCCATCCCCGCAGCCCCCCCACCCCCCGTGGATACCCTTTGAACGGTCCGTGTCTTCACTAGTGTGAAGAAACGTTCCGTTCCCCATTACCCCCAATGCACAGCATTTTTTTTGTTCCGTTCCGCTGGGCAGAACGGGACGCAAAATTAGGGCCTGCAGCATTTTTTTTTGGTCCGTGGAGCGGAACGTACACAACGGATCCGTACCAACGGACGCATGTGAGCGGTCCAATAGGTTAACATTGGATCCTTTTGCATCCGTTCCATTTGTACAGTATACGTTCTGCTTCAGGTCCACAAAAAATGCTAATGTGAACCGGGGCTAAATCTGTCAGGAAATTGTATCATGTGTACCTAGCATAAGGGTGTTAGAGACTGAGGTTCAGCAGGACAGCCAGGCCACTGGTATTGCTTTAAAGAGTAACTGTTAGCCCAAAAAAATCAAATTTAAATCTCTATTGCAATGTGTTAAATAGTTTGTAAGGGAGCCAAAAAGGCAATGCTGAAGTTAAAAAGCAATCTAATTTTTTTACTGTGTGGCTATCATTCAGCCTTTTCTCCAAGCTCCTAAGGAGGACGCAAAGCCGCATAACAGATAATGCAGAGCATGCCCATGTCTGCCCGACCCCCCTCTCCCCCCCCCAGGACCAGGTGCCGATGTCTGCCCGACCCCCTCTCCCCCCCCAGGACCAGGTGCCGATGTCTGTCCGCTCAAACCCCCCCCCCCCCACCCCCCCTCAAGAGCCGGTGTCTGTCCGAACCCCCAGGACCAGGTGCCGATATCTTCTCACCCCAAACAGCTGACACGGAGAGAGAGCGGGAGCAGAGTACATCTACACACTTCCAGCACCGCCACCGCAGAGCAGCCGCCGCCGAGTCACATGTGAGAGAATCACGAGCAGGAGAGAGATGCACGGCGGCGGCTGCTCTGCGGTGGCGGCGCTGGAAGTGTGTAGATGTACTCCGCTCCCGCTCTCTCTCCGTGTCAGCTGTTTGGGGTGAGAAGATTTCGGCACCTGGTCCTGGGGGGTCGGACAGACATCGGCTCTTGGGGGGGGGGGGGGTTGGGGGGGGGGGAGCGGACAGACATCGGCACCTGGTCCTGGGGGAGAGGGGGTCGGGCAGACATCGGCACCTGGTCCTGGGGGGGGGGAGAGGGGGGTCGGGCAGACATGGGCATGCTCTGCAGTATCTGTTATGTGGCTTTGCGTCCTCCTTAGGAGCTTGGAGAAAAGGCTGAATGATAGCCACACAGTAAAAAAATTAGATTGCTTTTTAACTTCAGCATTGCCTTTTTGGCTCCCTTACAAACTATTTAACACATTGCAATAGAGATTTAAATTTGATTTTTTTGGGCCGACAGTTACTCTTTAAAGGAAATAAATATGGCAGCCTCCATATACCTCTCACTTCAGTTGCCCTTTAATTCCTTATTTTCTTCACAAGATTACTTTAATTTTTAATGTATTCAGTTCAGATAAGCTATTAAGGCCTGGAAATATTTATATATTAATTTCATTAAAACCACTTTTCTATTAATCAGCATTTATGCTTCGTAGGCTGTCCAGACGTCAAGGCGAGCTCATCAGAACTGTCCCTCCTATGTTTTACAATGACAGCTGAAGCGGAACTGGGAAATGACCAGCTACTTATCCCAGCATGCTCTGCTCCAAACCTTCCTCTCCCAGGGTAGCAGATGATAAATTTACATACAGATGGGCACGTTTTACACTTGATTAACGTAAGCATGGCCATGGTATTTAGCATCTCACTTTCACGGGTACACTAATGCTAATTATGCATGATTAACACTATAATTAACGATGATTAATTCTGCGCCAGGCAGAAAAAGTGGCTCGTGTGACTTAAAGGAAACCAAAGACGAACTCCTGTAAAAGATTTATACATACCTGTAGCTTCCTCCAGCCCCATCCGCACGGATCGTTTCCACTCCGCCATCCTTAGCCCTCTCCAGCTCTGGTACCGGGTCCCGTAATTTCGGCAGTAGTGACCAGTCTGACGCAAGCGCAGTGCGCTCTCTATCTTTATCCGGCGCACAATAAAACTACGCCTGCGCTGTTAGCTAGCTGAGTTGCTAGCTCTGTTATGCTTGAGGTCGTACAAACCTACACTAAGCTTGTTCAAACACTGCATCCGCCCACTCCCCCCACAGTGGCATTTCCCAATCAATACACGGTTGAAATTACAATCGTAGTACGGTAATATTCCGTGTTCTAGATTTGTGCCCAAGCTTTAATAGCTTTTCTCTGCATTCTATGTTTTAATTGCATCTACAGTTTAGTAATCTAATCCATTAATAGCATTTAAAAGAGTGTAGTGCCATTTACTTGAGGGGAGGCACCACTCATATCGTGAACATTCTATATTTTCATCCGCCAGAGGCATGTATGATGCTACACGAGGAAGCTCACGGGAGAGCAGGACAGACAGGTGGAGTGACTGCTGACCATAATATGACAGGAAATATAGTTGTCCAAGTATGCTTCCCAAAGCCGGTCTGTGTGGGGAGGGAAGATGGCAGGGCTGGGGCAGTATTTGTGGGTAACACCGCTATATGGATTTGTGGAGGATGTGGCTATGATTGTTTGGGAAGGGAGGCATGGCAATTCCACATCTTTGAGGGGTAAACATGGCAATACTTCTCGTTGAGGGGGGCAAATATGGCGATACTTCATGTTGGGGGTGGTAAACATGGCGATACTTCTTGTTGAGGGTAAACATGGCAATCATTTTTTGTTGTGGGAAAACATGTCAATACTTCTTGTTGGGGGAAATTATGACAATTCTTATGGGGGGGGGGGGGGGGGGAGGGGAAGAGATATGACAATTCTTATGGGGGGGGGGGGTAGGGGAGATATGACAATTCTTATGGAGGGGGAGAGATATGGCGATACCGCTTTGTTCCACCAAGGGCCTGTCCTGGGCTCTCATGGCCCTACGTGATGCTGTTATCTCATGTAGTATGACTGACATGCTGCTAGTACATACCCTCTGGGTGGGCGTACAATATACAGCAGGAGTGCATGCTTCAGGTGAGGGTATGGGCCAAAATTGTGGGCACACAGAGGGAGGGGGTGGGGCCAGGAGGCTAGTGCAGCGATTCACGACTGCCAGCTCTGCAGCACCAGCACTCCTGGACCTGTAGAAGGAACCCTAATAAAAATGTCGATTTTATTAAAATATGTTATAAACTGTTCTTATCACCTTGCTTCGACACCAGTAACTTCTTACAGTTACGTCTCACAGACTATTGAGATCACTTGACTCTCCACACAGCAAGCAGGAGATAGACTTCCTCAGGCTTCTTCAAGGTTTACGTTATTTATTCAAGTAACAGAAATACAGATAGATACAGTTTATCATCTCCTGGCAAAGCAGACTTCCATGTTGCGTTACAGCGGCGTGAGTATCTTCCTACTGAAGATACCCAGGTCTTCTTGTATCTACTCTATGTTACATCTAGACTACCTATGTACAGCAGACATATCAGATTACAGAAAGGAAGAGCATACTTAGAGGTCCCAGTCAGCCTTGCGAGCTAGTGCGGAAGGAAGAAGCAGAATGCCCTCTCCATCGCTCACTCCGGGTTTAATACCGACTAGGAAAGAGTTAAATATGACATCATCTTCGCCACCCCCTAGATCAGATTATTGGTGGACCCACTCGTGGTGTCATCATACACACCTACTTGATTAATAATCAATGAGGCATTTGACCTATATGCAGGACTGTGGATGTTTAGTAAATATGGCTGATGTTTTCTGTTCCTGTGTTGTAGTGTTGAGGTCAGAATAGGCCGATGGCCTTCTTTTGGGAACATGTTCTCAGTATCTGCGTGTATCCTCTGCTACACGCAGACCCTGAGATGCCTCTGCCTGCATCACAAAACCTCTATTTATTTTAAAGGCATACACTGCGGACAAGCCTTTTACATAAAACTCAGGCCAAGTAACTGAGGCCTACTTAAATTAAAACATACAATATACAGCAGGAGTGCATGCTTCAGGTGAGGGTATGGGCCAAAATTGTGGGCACACAGAGGGAGGGGGTGGGGCCAGGAGGCTAGTGCAGCGATTCACGACTGCCAGCTCTGCAGCACCAGCACTCCTGGACCTGTAGAAGGAACCCTAATAAAAATGTCAATTTTATTAACCTCCTTGCCGGTTATCCCGAACTCAGTTCGGGGTAACCTGCGCAGGAGGATTTCTCAGGCCCCGCTGGGCCGATTTGCTTTTTTTTTTTTTTTTTGTTACAAGCAGCTAGCACTTTGCTAGCTGCTTGTAACTTCCGATCGCCGCCGCTCGCCGCCGATCCGCCGCAATCCGCCGCGCCAAGTCGCTCCCCCCGCCCCAGACCCCTGCGCTGCCTGGCCAATCGATGCCAGGCAGCGTTGAGGGGCGGATCGGGATTCCCTATGGCTTCCCGACGTCCATGACGTCGGTGACATCATCCCGCCCCGTCGCCATGGCGACCGGGGAAGCCCTGCAGGAAATCCTGTTCTGAATGGGATTTCCTGCTTACTCTGATCGCCGAAGGCGATCGGAGTGGGTGGGGGGATGCCGCCGCTCAGCGGCTATCATGTAGCGAGCCCTAGGCTCGCTACATGATTTAAAAAAAATAAAAAACTCCTGCGCTGCCTCCTTGCCGGAGGAATTGAACCGGCAAGGAGGTTAAGCATGGATGCATTTTTGTCCCTGAAAGCAAGACTTCTTGTACACTATATCTATATAAATGTATAATATTAACTAACACACTTAATGGTCTATGATTTGATCATTTGGCATGCCAAGATCCTATTCACATGAATAACACACAGACGAAGTGATTGTCTGGTGCAAGTGAACTGGATGACGTTTAAAAAATGATCGACGACTGCATAGCTTTGTACTGCATCGGGAATACAACTTTAGCAGTCACATAAGTTCAATTGATTCCTGGTCAGATTTGTGCTGAAATCTGATTGAGCTCAAGTGGAGAAAGTCAGTAGATCAATCATTACAACATGATCAATTTTCAGAGATCGATCGCTTACCGCATCAGGCCACTATCGGCCGTGTTAGGCAAGCTAGACTAATGCCTAGTACACACCATACAATTTTCTGTGAAGTTGCGTACACACGCACTACAAAAGGAAAGGACGGGTCCGCCGGACCCTCCCGCTGGGCGGTCTTTAGCCGACAGTATGCACGTGTGTACGCTCTGTCGGCGGACTGATAAGGCTGTTTCTGAACGCTAATTTCCACTTGCCTAGCAATTAAGTATTGTTCTACTCAGCAGGAGATAACCAGAAGACAATGCACCAGTCTCTACCAGTACTTTACAGAAAAAAATCTAATTACAGAAAATATAACCGAAAAATGTTATAGAAAATTATATGTATGTATGGTGTGTACTAGGCATAAGAGACAATTTTTGACAACTTGGGAAATATTTAGCTGTACATACCCATCGCTCTTTTTGAATAGGTAGCCATGTTTTTCTGTGCCATACTGCATGTTTCCTTGTAACTGGTGCATGCTATAGACCAGCTGCTTACTGATGGAATCCTGAAAACAGAAAAATGGTTTATGTCATAGTCTGCATATGCATAGTGATAACATACTATTCTGAATTTAGTGTTTGACAGACAGATGTGTGAAGGCCACTGCATAATCAAGCATGGTCAGTCCACTCACTGGTTGTCCCACAGGTATATTTTCGAGTTGTGCAAAGATCAACACTCAGCAGAAACGTGTGCAAACATACAGGTTTGACATAGTATGTCTGTGGTGTGGGTAGAATAGGCTGGTCCTCAACACAGCCAAGACCACATGCCCCCACACCTCCTCCAATGGAGTAGCCACGTGCGGCCTTCTGGGTACGACCATCTCTAATGACCTGAGCTGGAAGACAAACATCGCCTCCACCCAGAGAAAAGCCCGACAGAGACTATACTTCCTCCACCAACTGAAAAGTTTGGAATGGCGCAGGAGCTGCTGGTGAGCTTTTATACTGCTACCATTCCTCTGTTCCTCCATGCTGGTCTGGTACACGGGCTTAACCACCAGGGACAGCTACATACTACAAGATCATCAGGAGACCCCTCCCCTCATTGAAACTTCTCCACAATTACAGATTGTGCTCCAGAGCTTTAAGGATTGCCTCACACCCTGGCCACTGCTTTTTCACTCAGCTAGCATCAGGCCGCAGGTTTCAGGTTCTCCACCAGAACTTCAAGGCATAGGAACTCCTTTTTACCCTTAAACCTCTTAAAAAAACTCTCGCCATGCCCTCCCTTCTGCAGCTTCTCCCCACCTCACTTTCTTCCCACCCATAAGGTTGAGGCAGCTGGACCGATGCACTGTCTAGTCAAACACTGTTTGCTTTGCTGTATATTGTATTATTTTACTTTCCTGCTTCTACTCTGAGCCATGTAAGTGCCAAGCCCAATGACAGACACGACCCAGTTCTGCTTGGTGAATAATCTCTTTCTGATTATGAACTTCCATAAAGTTCGATAAGGTGGATTAACAAGACTGCACTACATTGGTGGAATACTACATAAAGGAGCACAAATCCAATTCCACTACAATCAGTTAGGAATGATGGGAGGAAATCCATAAGCAAGCTGTCCCTAATAGTATATTCCATCTTCAGAGGAACATCCTTTTTTTCCCCCCTTATTCCTGTAAACTCCCCCAGCTTTCCAGTTAATCCCATTGGGGTTCGTGCCATTTTGTAGCATCCATCAAACTTTCCAATGCCTTTAATAGGGTGTCCCCAGCCTTGCAATGCCACTTATTACTTTATTTTCAGTGTGCAGTACCAAACCTGTCACTAACCTGCTAAAACTGGCTAGGAAGGGTACTTCAGTGCAAAATTTGTCAGGTATGCATACTCCTTCATCCACAGCCAACACTGACGGAAGACTTCTAGTACCCAGCATCCTTTGCATGTACATCACAGTCGAGCCGTACCCAGCTTCCTTTGCATGCAACACCACAGTTGTATGACATATGTGTTATAATGCCTGGGAGAGGAGGCCTATAGTTAGCGATGGCTGGGAAGGGTAATTCTAGTAATGACCCCTATCAATCTTTCTCAGGGAACAGTGCTGACTGTAACCCCTGCAGAAAACGGTTGTGATTAAAGGCCGAGATCTCAGTGGCAGCCAAGGCAGCAGAGGGGGACAAAGTCCCAGAATGCCAACTGAGGTTACCATCTCTGGTCCAAGACCTGTCAACTTTCCCATGAGCACGGATTCATTAAACTTTTCTCAAGAGTTTTTCACAGGATGTATTTCTGCACCTTATAGATAAAATGTGTACATTCCTTACTGTCAGGTTGTTTTTGGAGCTGGCTATTGCCAAAGTTCCTTTATAAGCAAGGTCTATATATAATGGATATTCGATCTTAACACTAACCTTTTTAACATCTAACGGTGGCCACACATTTTCTGCAGTAAATTCTCATCCCACATTGTCTCTCACTGTTTGACTATTTAAGTGCTTCAGAAAACAGGACTGTCTTCGACCCAAGTTGGATCAAATAGTTCAGAGAAGCTCCTTTGCATAAATAACAATGGAAGTTTTTTCACTCTCCCTGTACTGGAAAACAATAGGAGACTCCTTTCTTTGCTACTTATGTTCTATTTCTAAAGGTGGCCACACGATACAATAAAATGATCTGATTTTATGGCAATTCGATAAAAACAATCGGATCTCCCGAAAAAAAAAAAAATCGAAAAGCTTTTTTTTCCCATTCGACTAAAAATCCGATGGATTTCCTCTTTTTTTTTATTTTATTAGAAGAAATGCAAGAGAAAATTTTACTGAATCAGGGTCTAGCAGGTATCTGTGGCATCGCAGACTTTGCCATAGACGTACACATTGTGAGGCTCACTAGAGTATTGCCATTACGAGGCAATGACTCACTGCAGAACCACCAGGATGTTAATTAGCGTCTGGGCCAGAGCTACGCCACATACACACCTGCATAATTAGACTGTGTGGCTGAATTTAGCAACAAACAAGACCCAGAAGTATAAAGAAGACATAAAACAGCATGAAATCAATTTGCAGACATCTGCTGTATCTAACACCTAACTACAATCACAAGCCACCCTCTACAATGTGACTTTGATTGATGACAAACCATCATCATCATCATCAGACTACCAAGTACATGATAATTAATCTATCACCCCCAACTCTCAGCACTCGCATGTAGAGAGGCCCTTTCTATGTACCAAACTCATTAGCGAGATAATTTGTTAACTGCATATTCATAATAATACTGATAGTACCCGGTTAACAAACAAGATAGGACTGTTCATTCTTAACCTCAATCTGTCCATAAGCCGAAACACAGCGCCATCTCTTGTCCCCTGTACCTCCTCTATGCCTCTAGTGTCATCTCTGTTCCCCAGTGCCTTCACTGTCCCCCCTCTGTCCCTGCACTTTCTCACCATTGTCCATTGGCGCAACTAAGATGCTTGGGGCTCTAGTACAAGTTTTATATGGGGCCCCAAGCACACTCTTGATCTGGAGCCCCAAAACTCGATGGACATATGTTTTTTTTCAACCGAACTATGTAACATACCAAGGACAGCTTCAGTGTCAGAGAGGTGTAATCAGAGTAAGAAAATAACTTGCTAAGGATTACCACTATTCAATACATATATAAAGGTGTTCATTATCAGCGTAACACCAATAGAAAGCTAATAAGATGAATGAAGGATGGGTGCGGTCGCAACCTCTGCATCCCCTATTTTTATGCCACTGCCTCCATCCTCCTGTGACCTCAGAATACAGCAGCACAATGTACTTTTACTAGTTTAAAAAAAATGTACCAGAGCATATGATTGGGCATTTGAAGTCTTCTGGCAGAGGGTAACCATGTCCTAGCAGTAGCCCAGCTTGCCATGTGGGAGGGGGCAGGGTGCACACATCACTTACCCAATTCCTGTTCCAGCTATTTGGAAAGGGTGAGGTGGCTATTGCAACCACCCCTACTATTCTGGTGAAAGTGGAAATCTGGCTGCAACAGAGAAGGGTTTGCAGCATTTTGCCATAAAATCATGATTAATCCTAAAATCCATATCCATAGTCATTCTAAAAACTCTGACAACTCTCATACTTCCCAAGTCAGTATGTCTCATCAAAATAAAAAATGATGATGTTCACATCCGCTCACACACACGCAGAAACAGAACAAAATAGCCACACTGGACAAAAGCCAGGAGAAAAACATGGTAATCCGACTTATTTCTGCATCTTACGAGGAGACTATTGACTGTTTTTTTCCCCCCTTTCAATAAATACCTGGAGTGCTCGGTAAATGTCAATGCGTGATATTTACAAAAGAAGCATTATGGAGGTGGAAAAATGGAAAAATAAATTGATTAAACTTACTCTTCTGAACTTTGGAAAGCATGGAGGGGGGAGAAAGGACAGACAGAGGAATATTAGAGAAGAAAATCACATAATATCAACAATTCCAACATAATGCAGCATCCAAAATCCGTGGGCGCCATGAAGGCCTGTGTGGATCAGTTATGCAAAAAGCACAACGAATATTGATGGAACATTAACATATAAATCATTCTGGAATGTAACATTTACACAATTGTCGTACTTTTTCCTGTCAGTCTACTGTAAACATTTCTAGTCGTGGTAAAAGATTCAAATGATGCTACCTGCAACCATGGTAACAGTCCACAATTTGGGAAACATAATCCCACATTCTCATTACTCTGCTCACGTGATTGGTTCTGGTAGTAGGTAGCACATTTTACAAACCCTGTTTTCCAGTTGTGAGAAATTTATTTATACAAGGCAAACATTTCTCGATAATCAATTACAATCCCCTGCCTATTTTTGGAGGCAGAAAGAGCAACATAGAGAAAGTCCTTTTACAGATCAGCATTTCTGGACAGCCTTAAAGAGGCCCTGTAGTGGCATATAGTATAATGCAGTAGAATTATTCATACACTTCCTAGATTTTTAAATTGCTGGATATGGGTATGTAGCCCAGTGATGGTTAAACTAGGCTGCTAAACTATGTGGAATTCCCCCAAGAGTTTTTGAGGAGATTGGTATATGTTGTACTGACTTCAGAACGCTCAGTAACCAAACACTGTGCAGAAATCAACTGATCTCGCCACCTGGGATACACTTCAGAATGCGAATCAGGGTGATGAAAGATTTTACAATGGGCAAACATTGACTAAATAATTTATACAATGAATACAGTATCATTAAGAGAGAAGTAATTTTATTCATTGTTATTTCCACGTTAGCTCCTCTTTAAGGCAACAGCACTCCAAACAGAGTATGCGGGATACCGTTGCCAAGGTTGCAAAAAGTTTATCAGTGTAGGAAATTCTTTTGCACACCCCAAAAAAGCCTTGGGTGTGCAAAGACACACACACGGCTGCAGACAGAAGGGAACAAAGTGTATAACAGACCATTGCCATGGTTGTAAAGAAACGAAACATGAACCTTGCAGCAGAAGTGGTAACAAACTGAAATACCATAAAAAAACACTATCCCAAAACTTGAAATATGGACGCCAAGGAAAATCAAGCACAGGAAAACTGCAGATAGCAGAACATTGGTACATTTAACGATCGTCAACTATTTAAATGTGTTAATTTTCTATAGTAAAATACCGGTAAATGTTCTCACATTTTGCTATAGCTAAACCTAAACTTACACTCACACAGAACCCAACCCTGACACCTAACACCATTCCTCCTCCCCCCTGCACAAACACCTTTCCTGACACCTACCCCTAGCCCCCCAAACACCCTTCCTGATGCCTAACCCACCCCCAACACCATTCCTGACACCTGACCCTAACCGCAACCCCCCAGCAGAACCCCTCTTCTTGACACCTGAATTTAACTCCCCCTCCCCCACACAAACACCCTTACTGACACCTAACCCTAACCACCCCCCTTGCACAAACCCCCTTCCTGACACCTAAAACCGCATAATTATCTGGTGATAATTATCAGGTGTTGAGTCCTGTGCTGCTGGGCGCCCAAACTCTGCCGCAAAAAAAAACAAAACACCCTCCCACAAAAACGATAATTGGCATCGGCTCAACGATATAGTCAATAAAAAGTCAATACCGGCCCTGGTTTGTCAGACACCACAGAAAACACAGTGGAAGTGAGGACAGTGTAGCAGAAGGACAAGCAACAAACATGGAAGGTCTTTACCTCTTTGGGCTCGATCTGCAGAGTGGGTTTGAGAAGGTCCCGCAGTGAGGCCAGCTGCTTCTTCTCCTCCTCTTGTCTGCTCTTTATCTGACATTTACACACACAGGAGATGAAGTTAGAGGCATATGTACTCTGTGTGAGGGGGGTCATTATTGCTTTTTAATTATCTGGTTGCAGCGCACTTCACTCCCCCAGCTCTATAGCATGCCATCTATCCCGAAACATCCAAGTCATCAGGACTTTCACACACAGACAGGGGCGTCCTACAAGTCTCATCACTTCTACCACCAACAGCATTTTCAGCAACAACTCAAGTATAAATATGAACACAGATCTAAAGAATATTGACAGACTACGTTTTTTGTCTTTACTCTTTAAAAGGAGTTATGTCGCGAAAAATATTAAAATTTAAAATACATGTCAACATATAGAAATAAGAAGTACGTTTCTTCCAGAGTAAAACGAGCCATAAATTTATTTTCTCCTACGTTGCTGTCACTTACAATAAGTAGTAGAAATCTGACATTACCAACAGATTTTGGACTAGCCCATCTTCTCATGTGGAGTTCTCAGGGTTGTCTTCATTTTTAAAAGCACTTAGTGAATGGCAGTTGCTCTGTCCAACTGCCAAAAAAAAGTGTACAGTGAGCAGGGAGGCTGGCCAGCATCTTTGAGTAAATCCTTTTCAGGGAATGTCTTTATAAAGAATAAAGGCCATGCTGAGAATCCCCCATGAAGAAATGGACTAGCCCAAAACCTGTCGGTAATGTCAGATTTTTACTACCTACTGTAAGTGACAGCAACATAGGAGAAAAGCAATATATGGCTCATTATACTCTGGAAGATATGTACTTATTTGTATGTGTTTTACATTTTAAGATTTCGGCGACAGTTCCTCTTTAAGTGCCCATGAAGGGTAAAATATTTTCATCAGATGCAATCATTTAATCAGATTTGCAGGATGGGAAGTAATCAGAAGGTTATTCTTGTTCGTTCCCATAAACTGGTCGATTAGGGTGCTTTCATTCTTCAGGTAGGATCGTAAGATCCAACCTTTCCCATTGACAAAATTCAGTATTCAAATCAACCACTGAATCGTATCTAGTCAATTTTCTCCACCTATTGTCGATTTTCTGTACAATTCAAATGTAAAAATATGATCCAATGATCGCATCGGAGGAAGATATTGTACCCTTAATGGGTACCAGTAGGTAGGGTGCACACCTGATAAGATGTTTTGCCGTGCGATTCCAAAATCTCCTGTATCCCCGCACTCAGGCCCAAAGTCACTTGACGGACAGCCTATTGGGCCAGAGTGCGGGGACCCGCTGCTAGTGATGATGCCGGGAGGATCAAACCCGCGTTATGTTGGGAACGTTCGCGATGCTGCAATTCAGCTGCATAGTGTATGCTGACTGCCCGGCCCCCCATTACGCACGCTATGATGCCCATAAGGCTCGTAGCGTGCAATGACAGTAATTAAGGCACGCTTACTTTTAAAGCGCTCGTAACAGCGGATAACTCACGCTGTTATGCAGCGCTACCATTAGTGAATCAACCCCAAAGTTGCCAACCTCAGAAATTAAAAATTTACTGACAAAGGGTTAAAGAAAAAAAGACAGATTTTTTCTTTTTTGACTGTTGACTAATATTACCGAAATTTAAATACAGTATATTCAAGTATAAGACTACTTTTTAACCCTTGAAAATGTTCTGAAAAGTTGGGGGTCGTCTTATACGCCGGGTGTCATTGATGCCGGGCGATACGCCCTATCCTGTTACCGCCTCTCAGATCTCACTGCTGAGGGAGCGCAATCTATCCTTCCATACCGCTCTGATAAACAGGCAGACAAGGAGAGCTGACCAGTCTACTTAAGGAGAGTTGACCAACGCAACAAGTCAATTGACTATATACTGTTATATACTGGGTAACACATACAGCACAGCACCAGTATCTGTTCATACATAGCACCAGTACGATTTTTTTATTTTAATTTGGTGTGTGTTGGAAGAGGGGTAGTCTTATACGGCGAGTATATCCCAAACTCTATATTTTAACTGGAAAAGTTGGGAGGTCGTCTTATAGGCCCAGTCGTCTTATACGCATGTCACACACGTGCCCCATGTGCAATACACTGGCAACCACATGAGTGCAGAGAAAGCATCAGACTCCAGGAAAGTATTAATACACGAGCACCGGAGGGGATGGGGGGGGGGGGAACTTAGACAATTGAGGGATGTGACCAAGGGTTTCCATCGTGTTTTTCGTTTGCAATTATTGCACGCCGTTACCGACACGTGCCTGCTTAAGCATGTCGGCCTGAGATTTACCAGCATGTCCGATCAATACATGTGACCAATTTCAGGCCGAAATTAGTCAAATTGCCGATGGGACATGCTCTTGGTGGCACAGCTTTTCATCAGATTCAATAATTATCAAATCTGATGGTCAATCGGCCATCAAGTCTACAAATGTATGGTCACTTTTAGCTAGAGCAGTGTACATTCCACAGTGACACATGAACTGATAAGCAGTAAGGCATTATACATTTCTAGCGCAATCACAAGCGCCAAGTGCTTTTGTAAGCGATTTTTCCTTCGATTTTAGAGCGATTTACACTTTGATACGTGCTTTTCTAATCGCTTTTGTCCGGCAAATTCATTTTTTTCGTTCTGGCGACACTGAGGAAGTGAAATCTTTGACAGGGAAATGAATAAATACAATGTATTCTTGAAAGCGCTGGGCAAATCACTTTTCAAAGCGCTTTTTCTTTGCGATTTGCCAATCCTTTGTATTGAAGCGCAATCGATCAGGAAATGGTGCAGGAGCTGCGTTTTTGATCGGAAAGAAAGCTCATCAGTCATGTAAGAACACTCACATAGAGCAACATTGCAGAAGTGCTTTTAAAGCGATTTAAAAAAAAAATCGCCAGCGCTTGAAGAAAAAGTGAAACCGCTCGTAGTGTAAACAAGCCCTAAGTGCCATAATATACTAGGGAAGAGAGGTTGTTTAACTGACCACAAAGTTATCACTGACTTTACTGGCAGCCCAGATTAGTTTAGTTTTTTACACCGTCAGTAAGTTCACTGACAGTTGGCAACACTGACAGTTGGCAACACTGACAGTTGGCAACACTGACTGCAATCATGCTTGCAATTGTGTTTGCTTGCAATTGTGTTTTCCTGCAGGAAATGTTTCAGATGCATTGAAATACATTAGAAACGTGCATGTCTTGTGGAATTAAAGCAGAAAGCTGTCGGATTTGAAATCACAGGGAAAATGCGAACGGCGTGCGATTCCAGAGCGAGCCATTGCCTTTAATGGCCAGTGTAGCAGAGATTTTTGTCCATTTTGCCCCTTGTTCTTCTGTCAAAAAAAAAACAAAACAAAAAAACACTACTGCATAGAATTCTGCCTTTTGATTCACATAGTCATAGTCCCTGGCGATGGTGGTCATTAGTGGTCTCAAAGACGAATCGCAAAGAAGACTAGAAGCCACTCAACAGCGTTTTAACGACTTTTGTCTAAGTGCATTAGTACATACCCACTTCACATGTCACCATGGTTATCACCCTTTATCTGAGCCTGGGGAGAATGCTAGCCCGCCTCCACTCAGGCCTGGTGAAGTGGGCAATTTCCTTTGTTGTTCAACAAGTGCTTCTAGGCCATGGACAACAGCCAGAAAGGCTTTTATTCCAAAATGGAGTATGTAACTATGGGAAAGGGGAGGTGGAGGTGCCCGAAGTGAAACAATAGGAATGTAGGCTTGCCAGATTCCTAACAAGCCAGCCTCACCGCTGTCACATTACACCCATTATTGGACTGTTGACATTAAAATCTTTACACAATTTGGGCCCTGGATGCATGAAGGACATGCTGAAACAGCACCACACCTCTCACAACCTCAGATCAGCAGGATCCATAAACTTGGTCACTCACAAAGTGCACCTCAAAACCTTTAGAGCCAGAGATTTCTGTCATGCTGCCCCTACCCTTTGGAACTCCGTACCATACCCAGTAATGACAGCCCCATCCCTGGAGTTATTCAAATCCAGATTGAAAAGCCACCTGTTTAGCCTGGCATTTGCAGACCCAAGAATTTTTCCGTTCTACCACAATTTACCCAATCAACCAATTACTGGTCTGAGCCCTATGGGAGAAAAGCACTTTATAAATGTTTGTTGCTGTTGTTGTAGGCTGTAGCCACTTACCTCCTAAAAATTGATTGGTTAAGACTATTGCACCAACACTTGATTGAAGCAATGCATAAGAAACACTTTGTGGGTCTGGCTCCCTTCCTCAAGAAACAGGGGACGCTAGATGCACAGGAGTGGATGCGAGTGTCTCTATATTACACACGCCACTCTGCACATCCAGTAGTATCTATCACTTGAGGAAGCAGCCGAGACCCGCGAAACATGTTGTATAAGGTATATTTTTGCAACAACTGTAGAAGCCTATGATTAAGAACCCAGTGTCCGAAACATGTTAGTCAAGTGCTTTCTGTATACTTGGATACGTCCTGAATAAACATACATATCGATTCATCGATTGTGGATACATTGGTGCGGACCTTCCTTTTTTGATCTGATATTTTGGGGCCTGGCTGCCTGTGTTCCTGCACTGTCCTTCACTGTACAGTGGAGCGGTATCTCCTGCTTGCTTTCCAATTGTAGAAGCCAATCAACAGTATTTGTACGATGTAAGTGGCTACAGCCTACACTTTTAATCCCTCACCTGGGATGCCTCCTACCCCATTTTCCATAACCATAGTCCATTCTTCTGAGATACAAATTCACATTGGAGGTTGAGCTTTCACATTAACACGGCAGACTTTCATCACACAAAAAATTAGTTTGTGATCAATTGGGATAAACTTTTTACTGTGTACAGCAGATCTGACCCTCCCGCCCCACGTTTTCTCCTATTTCAGCGAGTTAGGAAATCCTGTCTACTGCAATTGGAGTTACTCCTGCAGCTCACAGTGGGGTATTTGCAGCATACCCCCCAAGCCTTCATAGGACAGTGCTTAGCCATCATTGGATCACATGCCTATGAGTAACCTGCAGATATTTTCCCCAAGTGCCATTGGGAGGGGAAGAAGAATCATACCAGCAATTTAGAAGACATTCAGTTCACTTTCTCTCCCGATAGGATGGTACTGGCAGTGTCTGATCAGCTCTCTCCAGCCCTTGTTACAGTGCAGACAGAACTTCCTCTTATAGCCCCTAGAGATAGGTTGTCACGCCAGCAAATCATACCACTGTCTGATGTCTATGGCTGCTACTGTCACTGCAGCAATAACAGGGGACTTATAAAAGTGCTGCTACAGTCAAGTTGTCTTTTGATTTTCCTTTTCTATTTTTTTTTCCTAGAAAAAAAAAGTCTTTTCCCCTCAATTTTTCCCAGCTGGTGATGTCTACAGGGAGCCAAATGACAGAACAGAATATCCCTCTGTAGCCAGAAACAAGCGGTTTATGTGACAGTAATGTGATATCTGTAGATACAGTACATTTCGGGATGTAGGCTGTTAAGTGCAGTAAGGCTTAGATCACAGCGCGATTGCGATTTTGCAAAGCGATTTTTGGTGCAATTTCAAAGGAATGTCCAATTTTGCATCCTTCAATCGCTGAAAAGAAATGCTACATATTGCCCGAGTGCGATTTTATAAAGATTGCTGCAGTGAGTTAACTGACATTGTGTTACATCATCACAGCACTCTATACATACCTGGGGCTTACAACAGCCCCCTTCGGCCTAATCACTCCCTCGCCGCCGTCCACTGCCTTCTGGATCCTCTGTAAGGGCTCCTGTAAGTTTAGCCAGTCTAGGCATGCGCAGTGCGGCTGGGGTCCGCTCCCCTCCCCATTGCGCTACCGTGGCTGGGAGCGTTCTGCGCCTGTGCAGTAGTATTGCGCAACCGCAGAACACTCCAAAACACGGGAGCTGACAGGGGCGCAGTAACCCTCGACTGGACAAACTTACAGGAAACCTTATGAAAAATTCAGAAGGCGGAGGACGGTGGCGGCGGCGGCGAGGAATCGGTCAGGCTGAAGGGGGCAGGAGGAAACCCCAGGTACATATAAATTCTTAATTTTATGTCATCTCAGGTTCACTTTAAAGGACAACTGAAGTGAGAGGGATATGAGGGCTGCCATTGTAGATTTACTTTTAAATAATACCAGTTCCCTGGCTGTCCTGGTAATACATTTGGCTGCAGTAGTGTCTGAATTACATCAGAAACAAGCATGAAGCTAATCTTGTCAGATCTGACAGATGTGATCTGCTGCATGCGTGTTCAGGGTCTGTGGCTAAAAGTATTAGAGGCAGAGGATCAGCAGGATTGCCAGGCAACTGGTATTGCTTAAAAGGAAATAAATATGGCAGCCTCCATATCCCTCTCACTTCAGTTGCATTTAAGGGCCCATTCACACTCATGTGATTAGCGGGCGATTCCCGCTAAATGCTAAAGCGCTAGCACTTTTTTAAAGCGCTAGTGCTTTGTTATCCTATGGCAGTGTTCTCATTGCCATGATTGGCACAGATCTCGGGCGTTTTGCAATTAGCGCCAATCGCAAACGTGTCATCTGCAGCATTTTCTGGGCGATTCTGGAGTGATCGCAGTACAGTGCTTATAAAGCGCTGACCATGATCGCTCTGGAGTCGCAGCAGTGTCCAGTAATTTTTAGGCGCGAATTGCGGTAAAATCACTTGCGCAAAGCACTCCTGTTTTGCCTTTTAATATGTGAACGGGGCCACAGAGTGCTACGCAGTCAGCTACCCTGGTCTTTGTATGGTCTTGTCACACATGGACACCTGTATAATAGGTTTTATACTCCTGTATAGGAGGCGGATATAAGTGCAGGCAGCGTGGAATAATTAGGGAGACATGTTGGCTGTAATGTCAGTCATTAGGCAGATCCATCACACAGAGGCAGCCGGATGCTGCACAGACCTTGCTTTCACCTGCTGCAGTCTGTCTCTGGCCAGTCCCGGGGGACAGAGAGGGAAAGGGATGAGCTAATTGCTGATGTAAAGGGTGGTTGGTGTGGTTACAAGGATCTCTGTGCTTTGTGGCCCAGAACACATCAGCAGCGCTTACGTTTTCATCACTTACACCGCTACCATTTGGGGAAAGGATCGGTTTCCAATAATGTCTATGCCATCAAGCAGGATTAATAGCGGAATCTCTTGACCCAGGACTGTGCAATGAATGCATCTAGCATGCAATGCTCTTAACCCATTAGTTCTACCAGTGGTATTATTAGACATTGCCTAGCCATACAAGCGTCATCGGTATGTGCGAGTAGGAAACCAGCAATGAACACAGCAGTCAGAAATCAAATTACTGTACTTAAATCTAAACCTGAAGAGCGAATAGTCCAGCAATCCTGCAAACCGTTCATCTCTTAAGGTGGCCATACAGCAGGCAACTTGGCTGCCGATCTACCATCCAATAGTATTATTATAATCGGATAAGCATACCCAATCAACGATGCAAGTAATTTAGGGGCAAAATGGGTCACATGTATCGATACATGCTGCAAGAAGTAGGGCCAACTTTCTGAAATGTGTGGCAGTAATGGCGTGCAATATCGGGACAAGCAACAAAATGTGATGGAACACCCAGCGCTGTCCCCCCACATATACCAGTCCATATCCGCTGCTGGCTCTGTCTTCATACACACTCTCCACGTGGTTGCCGGTGTAACGTGGGCACATGTGTGACGTCACAGAGCCCGGAGACGGCAGGACAGGGCATACTCAGGGCCGCTTCCCCCATGAGGCAAGGTGAAACATTTGCATCAGGCGCAGAGACTACAGGTGCAACACTTACAGCATGCAGTCAGAGTAGGAGGAGCGAGAGGAGAGCGAGGTGAATAAGTCATCATTGGGGAAGAGCAGCTTGTTGTGCTGTGTGAGGAGTCTGACAGTGAGTGGAGGGGAGAGGTAGGAGAGCAGCAGTGTTTCATTTGACTTGCACAGCAGAAGGGAGGAGGTGGCACTGATCCTGACTGAGGAGGAATGGAGTGGCTGAGGGTGAGTGTCACAGACACACAGCCAGCCAGTGTGCTATTGTCTTAAACTGCAGGATGTCATGTGAGAACAATAAATGACACAGAGTAAATTGTCTGGTGCTGTGCAATCGCTGAAAACCGGAGGGGGGGCTAGTTTGTGGGAGTAGGGGCGTCTCTTCACACGTTTGCCTCAGGGAGCAAAAGGTCTAGAGCCGGCTCTGGCAATACTGCTGCGCAGGTGCAGTATGCGCCGGATGGCGTGGATGCCCGGAGCTGCGGCGAGGAACTTAAATGGCTTCTAGGGGCTGGAAGAAGCCCAGGTGAGTAAAAACAGATTATACTAGTCACCTTGGAAGTCCTTTAAAGTAGAATTAGAGTCTGGCATAACATACTACTGGAAACTTTCTCCCAATTCTTCAACATGCCCTTAGCCATGATTAATGTCATTTTTGTGAAAATCGTGATTCCTCCACTGGTCACAGTCATCTGATCTGGAAGCAGCTACTTTGCATAATAATGTAATAGCCAGTTCAATCTGTAGGCAGGATACTGCCATTTTACTGAATATATAGCTTTTTATGATTGATGCTTGCCTACAGAAGTTCTCTGTCATAATGTATTCCCTGCACAAAGAATGAAAAAAAAAAAACATCAAATCAGAGATATACTGATAAGGGGCCTGGCAAACAAATTATTATAATTGATTAACCCTTCCAGGTACTTTTTTTTTTTTTTTTTTTTTAAAGCAACTAAATTTTATCATGGGGCTGCAGGAGATTATAAACAATGCAAATTTCCTGGCTGTACTGTTGATCATCTGCCTCTTATACCTCTAGTCATAAACCCTGAACAAGCATGCTGCAGATCTGACAAGATTAGCTGCATGGGTGTTTCTGGTGTTATTCAAACTCTACCGTAGCCAAATAGATCAGCAGGATAGCCAGGCAACTGGTATTGTTTAAAAAGAAATATATATGGCAACCTCCATATCCCTCTCACTTCAGTTGACCTTTAATACCCCCCCCCCCCCCCCCTTCCCCACCATAGGGCCAAACACTAACTTATAGGTTGGGTACAACCAATAGTTGTAGCCGATCATATACTATGTAGTATCGGCTGCCTAGGTGCCCAATTACGGCTAATCAACCCAGGCGTCTAGGCATCTATTACATGCTTGCCTATCTCAGTGCCCTGTTGACCTGATTTGCCTTGGTGTGCTTAGGAAACAATGAAAAATCTTTTTTTGTTTTAAATGTATTTTTCTCCTTGGAGGTAAAGTTCCTTTTTTCAAATGACCTAATTAGACTATTTACTAGTCCTGATCTGAACATTATATTCGTTGTACCATCCCTTCATAAAGAATTTATTTTCAGCGGTAAGGTCACCCTCCTGCCTATTAAGCCAGAGACAGCATCTGGCACAATTAACAAGGGCCGAAGTCTTATCCTGACAGCCTCATTGGAAGTTAAAGAGTTGGGCAGAAATGTTCAGGCCAAGGTCAAATTACACACAGAATGTAAAAGTTGTTCTAACAGAGTGCATCTACCGTATGTCTCTGGTTCTCACAGCAAGAGAGTCAAGCATCTAACAGTACGAGAAGCAGCAAAGTTATGTGGAATCATGTGTAGCCAACTCTCACAACCTTTTCAAAAAGGACTAGATTTACTCTTCAGTAACATCCTTGAACATCCCAATATCTTCAAAAGGGAGAGCAGGTTTAGAGATGGCTAGTCCCAATTTAGGACACTGTGCATGTAGAGGATTCATCATCAAGAGGGAATTTTTTTTATTTTGGGTGTGTCAAAGAAAAAAAAAATTACACCTGAAGCCAAATTTTCAGAAAGAAGCAGGTTTGCTGCAATGTTCACTCCTATCACCCCCTGACCCCCCAACCCTACACCTCATTCCGTCTTCTTAAAGTGACTCCGAGCAGTGCAGTAACTATGGAAAGATGCATATCATTTTAAAGCTCTCTTTCTCCTCTTTCCAATGATATATTGTATAAATCGCCGCCCTACGCCATTTAGTTTTCGCTATTTTCGCGATTGAAATTGCAGCGGCTTCGAATTCGATCGCGAAAATAGAGAAAACTAAAAGGCGTAGGGTGACGATTTAGGGGTCGTCAGAAAGAGGAGAAAGAGAGCTTTAAAACGATATCCATCTTTCCATAGCTACATTGTATTACACAGGGCGACTTTTTGTGCTGAATGGAGCTGCTGACTAAAAGGCGTAGGGTGGCGGTTTATATATCATTGGAAAGAGGAGAAAGAAAGCTTTAAAATGATATGCATCTTTCCATAGTTTCTGCACTGCTCGGAGTCCCTTTAAAGGGGAGCGAATAGGGTGGGGAAGAGGGAGGAACGTTGCAGCAAGCCTGCCTCTTCTACCTGAAAAATTGACTTTAGCCGAAAATCAAATTTTCCAAAGAGTGGTTATGGGGACCGAGGGGAGGAACAAACAATGCACAGATGTAGGTTTATCCAGTATGAACATCTCAGTTCTTATCTTAGGTAGCTTTGAATCAAGTCAGGTGCTTCAAGTCTTTATCTAATATGGTTGCTGCATACTGCCCCTTATGGTTATGCCATTCCAAGGAGAGCAGAGCCTATCATTGGCACAGCCTCTATTCTTTCACCTTTCCCAGAATTCCTGTGGATGAATGAGCAGTGATGAGACCATCTATTCAAAGAGATGGTTTCACTAGGCCACCAACTTGGCTGAGGATCAGTACTGTGGGATCAGACAAGTACTGTATATCTTCTCTCCACACATGCTCCAGAACCTGGAAACAAGGGCTGAATATTAGTAGACTAGGTTTACAGGTTACAGGCTTTGTACTCACAATCTGCAGTTCGGTAGTCAGGCCCTCGATGTAAGTTTTTAGTTTTTCGGTGGCTTGTAAACATTCCTGCAGAAAGCTACAAATAAGTCATTATTCTGGGATCCAATCACCACTTGGGGCACATGCATGAGAGGGTCTTTCACTATACATGCAACTAATGAGGAAGGCAGCGCTCAGATTAGCCAATTCTACAAGTCACTGTATTACAACAAGAGGTTGTGATGAGGTTAGTTTATCAGCATGGTCAACCTATACGTATTAATGATGAGCAAAACTTTCTTTTAAAATGCAAATTTCCAATCACCTAAGAAAGCCAGCAGCTGAGTATTAATTGGTTTCCAACTTGTTAGTTAACCAACAGCAAGAGGTTTGGATGGGCTCAATTTAAATTTCCTCTCTGGGCCAGTAGATATTTGCATGTTAGAAGAATGTATTGCTCTTCACTAAAATATAACTGACTTTTACCCCCACAAAAAAAAAAAAATCAGTTTACTTCTCATTCATTTTAAATTATGACAAAGGCCACAATTCACTGAAATCATCCTACTGATAATAAGGCAGAAACATAAGCCACAGCCACACATGGAACAAACATATAGCACAATAAAGTGTGGTAAATGCAGTTGTCAGCAGCAATGTGGTGTAAGGGTGGTAATTTTCGCATCAAATATGATGGCATGCGATATTGATAGATGGCTTTTGGATTTGATTGGTCCAAATTAAACTGGAATACATTTGCATACAATCAACATAAACATTATGTAAACTCAATATTATTTGCATCCTAATGACCATCTTACCAAATCAAAGACACAAAGAAATGTGGTAATCAACCCAAAACAACTGAAACATTTCAATCAACTTTTAGTTGTCTTGCCTTTTGATAAAAATGATTGAAATGTAAATCAGGTCACAAGGGATTTCGATTTCTATTGGTTAGTTATAAGGTGGCCACACACAACATACAATGTTTTTAAATATCTGTTCAATTCAAGAATCACACACGCACGCACGCACGCACGCGCACACACACACACACACACACTTTTACCCCAATTATGATAAAAATAACTGGAAACTCAGAAAAAAATGCTAGGGTGTGTGTATATGAATACATTGACAATCTAACACACTATACAATCTTAAGAAAAATGTAAGAAAAATTTCCAGCATTCCGGATTGATAAAAATAAAAAAAAGGGAAATCCGATTGGATTTTTCAGTTGAATGGGGAAAAAAAAAACAAACAAAAAAAACGTACAATTTATTCCAGGAGATCCTATCATATGTATGAAATTGCTGTAAAATCAGATCATTTTATTGTATTGTGTGTGGCCACCTATAGAGGACAATTTTGATTGTCACCCGTGTGGGCATCATGCTTTGTCTCTAGAGAGACATACGGTTATAAACAAAACGATTATAGCAGAGAGACTGGGAAAGGTATAACCCAAGTATGCTAAACTCTTACTTGCACTGGGAGGTATAATGCTTGATGAGATTCTGCAACAGATCCGCCCCTTTCTTACTTTTGATCTCATTCACCTTGATCAGATACTAAAAGAAAATGGAAATATCCATAAATAAATCACATCAACTACATACAGCAACTCTGGCATGCAATCAGAAAACAGCAACTAGGGAGGAGGAAAAAATTCTCTAAATAAGCACACCTCCTCTGAAGTGGAAGCTGTGCTTTCAAATGAAGGCAACTAGATGCCAATCAATATGCGGACAGCTGTGTATCAGCCAACTGATCTGCAGCTAGTGGTTTATATTTGCTAGCATAGCCTGTACTTCCGGATTGAGCAGAGATAGGCATATTGGGAATATTTTTCATTAATTCAGAATAATGAACACCGTTCACAGAGAATCTGAAAGGACTAAAATATCAGAATTGTCATGTAATGAACGGGGCAGCTGCGGCGAACAGCACCGCCGTCACAGCTGCCTCCGTGCCGTTGCCCGTCCTCCCGGCGTCTAGGAGTAAGAGGACGGAATGTTTGCTCTCTCAAGGGGTCGCCGTCTCGCGCGGGCAGAGACAGGACCTTTATGCTAAGAGGAGGCTCGTCGGCTGACGTCAGAGGAGCCTCACGGCACCCAGGATTGGCTGACTGATGGGGGCGTGCCAGTGAGGTCTCCTCTGCTTCTTAAGCTTCCGGGCTTCATTCAGACACTATCTGCTGTCGTGAATACATCTCGTGTTAGCGCTCAGACCTTAGACTAGATCCCTTGTGTTGAAACCAAGGACTTCACACCTAGACTAGGAATTGTTATATTGTATTGATTATCTGTGTTTGACTCTGGCTATCCTCTGACTTCGCTCTAGCTTGCCGATTCTGTACTTCCGTCCCTCTGATTAGTTGCTGAACCTCTGCCTGATTACTGACTACTCTTCCGCCTTACGATTCTATTCTGATATTGTCCTCTCTGTTGCCAACCCTTGCCTGTCTGACAATTCTACTCACCAGTGGGCCCTCGCCACTGGTGAGGTGTTAGCTTCTCCAGCTCCTTTGGTGAAGTTATTTGCTAGTGACCGGTTGCTCCTGCTCCTAGGCTGCAGTACAGTCTGAATCGCCTCCTCCTCAGGTGATCACCAGTTGCAGTGCTGTTTGTACCTCCTGCTCCTAGGCTGCAGTACGGTCTAAATGGCCTGCTCCTCAGGTGATCACTAGGCTGCAGTACTGTCTGAATCACCCGCTCCTCGGGAGGTTCTATCTCTTCAGTGTTAGTATCTCCAGCTTGCTGGGGTTGGTACTTTATTATACGGCCAGTGTACCGATAGTACCTCACCAGCCCCTCTGGTGAAGTCTCGTCAAACTATTAACCTCCCTGGCGGTATGGACGAGCTGAGTTCGTCCAGCAAAAACTTGCAAAAAACGTTAATGACGAGCTGAGCTCGTCCATGCCGACAGGGAGATTTCCTGTTTCTCTGCCCCGCCGGCTGCATTTTTTTCTCATCAGAGGGATTCCCCAGGATGGCTGGATGCCTGACTGCACGCTGTGGGTAGCGATCTGTGCTACCCACAGCGTGCAGAACAAGCATCCAGCCACCCTAGGGAATCCCTGGGCAGCCAGCGGGGCAAAGAATGTGCGGGGTTCCCCCCTGTATGCGGAGGTTATGTGGGCGGGGGGGTCCCCCTCTGTGCGGGTGGGGGGATCCCCCTTCTATGGTGGCTGTTGTGAGTGGGAATCCCCCTCAGTGCGGGTGGGGGGATCCCCCTTCTATGGTGGCTGTTGTGGGCGGGGATCCCCCCTCTGTGCAGGTGGGGGGATCCCCTTCTATGGTGGCTGTTGCGGGTGGCCTATTCCCCCTTCCCTCCCGATCTCCCCCCCCCCTCTAAGCCCGTGGAGTAAATAGTTGTACTCACTAGAGGGCTTTCTCCAGCGATGCAGCAGCACTTCCTCCTCCATCTCCAAAGTCCCGGTCTCTGTACAGTTACATTACGAGGCTTGGTGACATCACCAAGCCTCGTAATGTAACTATACAGAGAACGAGACTTCGGAGATGGAGGAGGAAGTGCTGCTGCCATCGCTGGAGAAAGCCCTCTGGTGAGTACAACTATTTACTCCACGGGCTTAGAGGGGGGGGGGAGATCGAGAGGGGGGAGATCGGGAGGGAGGGGGGGAATAGGCCACCCGCAACAGCCACCATAGAAGGGGGATCCCCCCACCCGCACAGAAGGGGATCCCCGCCCACAACAGCCACCATAGAAGGGGGATCCCCCCCACCCGCACAGAGGTGGATCCCCGCCCACAACAGCCACCATAGAAGGGGGATCCCCCCACCCGCACAGAGGGGGATCCCCGCCCGCAACAGCCACCATAGAAGGGGGATTCCCCCACCCGCACAGAGGGGGATCCCCCCGCCCACATAGCCTCCGCATACAGGGGGGAACCCCGCACATTCCCTGCCCCGCTGGCTGCCCAGGGATTCCCTAGGGTGTGCTTGTTCTGCACGCTGTGGGTAGCACAGATAGCTACCCACAGCGTGCTAGGAGGGGGGGGGGACCGGGAGGGGGACATCTGGCTACCTATAAATCTGGCTAAACACCTGGCTCACTATACATCTGGCTAAACACCTGGCTCGCTATACATCTGGCTAACTATACCTGGCTGCACATCTGGCTAACTATACATCTGGGTCTTATACTCACCATTGGCATGCTGATCCCTCATCGCGTACCTCTGATAGCTTCCCCAGTGTCTTCTCCCATGTCCCTTGGCGGATTTTGCTTCTCCCTCGGCGATCACATGTCCCCCGTTGATCGGCGTATATGACACCAGGGTCACACAGCGTCATCAACATCTTGCAGAAAACACTTTTTTTTTTTAATTGAATTCAATACAATAACCTGTATTGAATTCAATATCAAAAAAAAAAATTGGTTGCAAAAAAAAAAAAATGGTTGCAAATTATTGGAAATTAATTGAAACACTTTTTGCACGGAAATCCTGGGGAAACTGAACGCCAGGGTGGTTAAGTTACGGTTGCACCAAGCACTGTACACTCAGCTCCTTGTGCTGCTATACTGGTATTATTGGTGATTCTGCAGATCACACATAATCAGGTATAGCGTCTGCATTATTGGTGATTCTGCAGATCACCACATAATCAGACATCTGAGCTGCGACACCCAACCGTTACATGTCATTGCTTATTTCAAAGATGCAGGTTCCAGGGCTTCAACTATTATCCTTGGTTTGCAACCCATTGAGCCTCACTGGAAAAAGTATTTAGCCATTGATGTTTTAGGACTTGATCTACACAGTTGTAAAGCATGATAGCTCTGCAAAGTTCTAGTTTGCATGGTTACCGGATCTACCAAATTGATCTCTTAACCCTAACTGATCACCTGATGATAAAGTCACAATTCACCCTAACCTCCCTTCCTCAGGGATAAAGTGAACTCACAGTGAAAATAAACTCATGAGATAACCAATTAAATTTATCCCCCTACTCATAAAAATGACTTTGTTTTCAGATATCCTACAGATTTATTTTATACTAGTCTACCTAAGCCAATTTAAAAACGGGTCTAGGTAGTGATCCTGCGCCACTGCCGCTAGTCAGTGCGCGTGCAACCGCCGCGTGCGCGCACACACACACAGCCGCCCTGCTCCCTGGCCCATCCTCCCCACCCAACGGTTTACTGTATTGCGCACATGCACAGTACAAAAAACCACAGACGGACAGACAGGGAAAGAGGATGACGCAGGGACAGTTAGGTTTTATTATAGAGGATTTAAACACTTACAAAGTAGATGAAATGATTTATTGTCTCTGCTCAATGCAGCCTATTAAGAGCTAAAATACTTGAAATATTGACCTTTTTCTATCTCTCCCCTGCCCTCAGAAGTTGTATTGTGCCAGAAAACCTGTTATGGCTGTAATTTTCTTATCAGTGATGTTTACTATATTCCCAACAAGAAGCGGTCACTTGCATGCCTGAAAGTTAACTCTTTCAAGCAGCAAAATAAAGATAAACAGCCTAGTAATTAATATGTCTTTCACTGTACATACGCATGTTTATCTCATCATCATGTCACATGTCGTCTCGGGTACACTTTAACACCATCCTAATGCCCAACCATAACCTTCACCCTTCATGCATAACCATTAAGGCCTAGTGCACACCAAAAACCGCTAGCATATCCGCAAAATGCTAGCAGATTTTGAAACACTTTTTCTTATTTTTCTGCAGCGTTTCAGCTAGCGTTTTGCGGTTTTGTGTAGCGGTTTTGGTGTAGTAGATTTCATGTATTGTTACAGTAAAGCTGTTACTGAACAGCTACTGTAACAAAATACGCCTGGCAAACCGCTCTGAAGTGCCGTTTTTCAGAGCGGTTTGCGGTTTTCCTATACTTAACATTGAGGCAGAAACGCATCCGCAATCCAAAATCTGCAGCAGCCCGGGAGTATGCGTTTCTGCAAAACGCCTCCCGCTCTGGTGTGCACCAGCCCATTGAAATACATTACCCTAGCGGATCCGCACCCGCAAGCGGATCGCAAACAGCAGCGGAAACGCTCCGGTGTGCACTAGGCCTAAGTCCTTCCTGAGACTGAATGTTAACCACCCCAAAACGTTAAGGGCCTCCCTTCCACCAGGGGAGATTCTGAGAGAGATTCCCTGCACACAAATTTGGATATGGAATCTCAGGCTAATGAAATCAATAGGCTGCTCTTGATGATGGAGGGGGGGGGGGGGGTGTTAATTGGCAGCATTTACCGTATCACGCATGTAAACCCCCATTGTATTTGCCAGTGCTGGCATGCTTCTTGGAGATGCAACCTGCCATAAATGGAGATAGGGCTTAATTCCTTCATGAAGCCTAAAGCTTACCTCCCCTTTAAAGGTACACTGTAGAGAGAGAGAGATGAAAACTGCCAGCTATATTTGTTTATTTTTAAATAATGTATATTGACTTCCTGTCCTACTGATCGTGTACCTCCAACTATAAAGTGAAAATCAGATCTTAGCCAGATCCACTTGTAATAAAAAGCAATAATGACTCTCCGGATCTTTTTCTTTAAAGTGTAACTGTCGGGCATAAAATCAATTCTTTATTTTTATCTGGTAAACAAGTAATAAGGATGCTAACCAGTCAATCCTAAAATCTCTATTACTTTTCTTGTTTATAAATGATCATTCCCCAGTTTACCTGGCTCTTATTTGGTACGTTGCTGCAAAAAGGAAGTTTCAGGGCATGCTGGGTTGTCTTTTTTTCCCCTCAGACTAAACTAATGTACAGAAGCAAAAAAGGACAACCCAGCATGCCCTGCAACTTCCTTTGTGCGGCAACGTACCAAATAAGAGTCAGGTAAACTGGGGAATGATCATTTATCAGGAAGAAAAGTAAAAGTGATTTTAACTTTTGGATTGCCTGATTAGCATCCTTATTACTTGTTTACCAGATAAAAATAAAGAATTGATTTTTGATTTTATGCCCGACAGTTACACTTTAAACTCACCACCCGAGCCTCATATGTGACCGCATCTGGCGCTTATCCCTGCCCCCCTGCAGAGGAGTGCTGTGGCGCTTCAGTGGGACTGATACAGAACTGGCCGTGGCACTTGTCTACAAGGGGCTATCCTGGATCTTGCAGGCCAATTGTTTTATATTCACAATGGGACATTATCCTATATTTAGTGACACACACACACACACACATATATATATATAAAAATATATATATAAAAATATATATATAAATATATATAAAAATATATATAAATATATATAAATATATATAAAAATATATATAAATATATATATAAATATATATATATATATATATAAATATATATAGTGTATAAATATATATATATATATATATATATATATATATATATAGTGGCTTCATATGAGGAGAAGGAGCTGAGAAATGTATATACCCCTATATACCTGAAATTGGCACTAGGTCAAAACTACTGTAGTTGTGTTCAGGATATAATATTTTGATTTTTGATCATACACACACGGATGTATTTTTATAGGCTGATGGTTACACCGCCATCGTTGGCTACTTAGATAGATACTGATATGAGCTATATTGATGTACACTCTACATTAGAAAGATGTGTATATCCGTAAGCATTTTTATATTGAGATTATCCTTACTAATACTACATACACTCTTGAGATAAAAGTCTTTGGAAAATGAAAGATCACAGACCAATTTTACCCCCTTCCATGTAGTATGAGAGCCATACCTACACAGTCTATTCTATGGAGCTGAACTCCCCATCAGACAGAAATCTTTGCAGTATGCTGCACACAGAGATGCTGTACACATTCAACAGATCATTATCTGCAAAAGATCTCTTCCTGCAAAAGATCCATTCCTGCAAAATGCATTCATAGTCTATGAGATCTGCAGATCATCATACAAACCTTGTTTAACAGGCAATCATCTGCAGATCAGATCCACCAGGATGGATTTTCAGATCTGCAGATGATTGTGAGATATGCAGATGAAGTCTGTTAAACAAGGTGTGTATGAGGATCTGCAGATCTCAGACTATGAATGCATTTTGCAGGAATGGATCTTTTGCATGAAAAGATCTTTTACAGATAATGATCTTTTGAATGTGTACAGCATCTTTGTGTGCAGCATCTTGCAAAGATTTTATCTGATGGGGAGTGCAGCTCCATAGAATAGACTGTGTAGGTATGGCTCTCATACTACATGGAAGGGGGTAAAATTGGTCTGTGATCTTGCCTTTTCCAAAGACTTTTATCTCAAGTGTGTATGCAGCATTATATACAGTATTTCTGTTATCTATTTATATATTAAGAATGTTCTTAAAGAGGACCTGTAGTGACAATATGGAAGAAAATTGCTTATTTTTTTTACAATAATCTTTTATAAGCTATTTAGTCAGTGTTTGTCCCATGTAAAATCTTCCCTCACCAGGATTAACATTCTGAAATTTATCACAGTCCTGTCAGGTACACTGCTGTGGAATAGTCATTTACGGAATTCCGAAGCCAGTACAAAATATCCCTGATCTCCCATGATCCTCTGGGAGGAACATTCTGCGTAGCACAACAGCCTAGGCTAAGCATCACTGCGGGGGCAGAGTTTCATGCCAATAAAAAGCAATAAATATAAATTAGTGCTTCTGGTGCTGGAAATAGGAAAATGACCATAAAAGTGTGTATCCTGAATAATTAACTGCATTGTACTTTATGTCACTACAGTGCCCCTTAAAGGGACTCCGAGCAGTGCAGTAACTACGGAAAGATGCATACCATTTTGAAGCTCGCTTTCTCCTCTTTCCAATGATATATAAACCGCCACCCTACGCCTTTTAGTTTTTTTAGTTATTTTTGCGATTGAAATTGCGGCCGCCATCTTGGATTCCTTATTCAGCATTGTATTATGCAGGACGATACTTTCCCCAGTGTCGGCAGCTCCATTCAGTGCAATGCAATGAAATACAAGGAACCCAGGGGGATATAATTAAAAACATCATGCTGGTAGGTGTGAAGATGTAATTAATTAGCTGTGGGTATGCTTAAAGAGACACTGAAGCGAAAAAAATATATGATATAATGAATTGGTTGTGTACTATTAATAATTACTAGAAGTTTAGCAGCAACGAAAATATTCTCATATTTTTATTTTCAGGTATATAGTGTGTTTTCTTACATTGCATAATTCTATAATATGTGCAGATTACACAACACTCAGCATTCAAAACGATTCTTTCAGAGCAGTCTGTGAACTAATGACCTCTCCTCTGGCAGAGAAAATGTAAATACTTCAATAACACTTGAGATAATAAAAGTCAGATAACAGCCCTCTCCACGACTTTGAAAGTCGCAGAGCTTAATTGCTTTTTTGCTTTTTTGCATAGAGATAACAACTGGAGTTTCTTAACTCTTCCTGTACTGGAAACAATTAGACTTATGTATCTGATCTTCATGTTTTATTTCTTAGCTGTACTACACATACAAATCATAATATCATAATTTTTTTTTCGCTTTAGTGTCTCTTTAAAGGCATACCCACAGGCACTGCTCGGAGTCCGTTTAAGTTGTTGAGTGGGGGATTTGAGCATTGTCTTACTTTTTAGAGGCACATTATTTGACTTGAAGAACGTGGCTTTATGCCTTGAAACACTTTGTCTATTGGGATGTTACGTGACTGAAAAAATAAATATATGAAAATCGATCAGCTTACTACCAGAAGGTAAGCCAACACTTGCCTTCTTTTTAAATGGTTCCGAATGATTGAATTTAAAAAACAACAAGTGACTGAGGTAAAAAAAAAAATGCTACATTCCATACTGCAGCTGCTACTGTTGCCTGGATAATGGAATATTTTCAACAGCAAAAACACAAAATGCTGATTACTACACAACACACGCTTCCAGAGCAATGTGTAGAAGCAGGTTTACAGGGTTTATGAGGATTTTTTTCCCCCAGTTATCGATTTATCCAATAAGCACATTGGTACATTTATGGGTTAAAAATCTGGGCCTCAGTTAATGGATCCCAACTGCATCGAGAACAGATCAACAGAGAACAGGTTTTGAACTGATCTAAATCAGTCATTGCAAGGGATGTAAAATTAGAGCTATACCCAAATTATTTCCAATTCGAAAGATATCAACAGTTTGGCTGACCGGGCACCCGGTGTAAAGCAGGCGAACATCTTAAAGCAAACCTGCAGCAAAAATAAAAACTTCTGAGATAATGAATTGTATGTGTAGTACAGCTAATAAATAGAACATGAGTAGCAAAGAAAAGTGTATCATATTGTTTTCCAGTACAGGAAGAGTTTAAAAAAAATCAGTTATCTATACAAAAAGAGCTTCTCTGAGCTATTCAACCCACTTGGTCGAATACAGTCCTGTTTTCTTAAGCACTTAAACAGCAAATAAACAGTGAGAGACAGCTTGAGATAAGTTTTTACTGCAGGAAAGGTCAAAGGGTCATTATTTCTGCTTTGTTTTACAGCTCAAATACTTGTTGCATCCTGTGCAGTATATCTACGTCACTCAGGACTTCATCTGAAGTCCCAGGGACGTAGATATGTGTCTACTGCCACCGCACACTCCCTCTTGCTCTCGTGCACACTCCAACGCGTGTTCTCTCCACCGATCATTAGAGGGGAGATGAATGAGTGGGGACGCATCTAAGTCCCCATGTCAATGATCGCTGGCCTCAATGAGATGCCTGCAGTCAGTGTAATTAAGGAAGTAACATGTCCACGCATTACTTCCCATTAGCACACGCTAATAGGAAATAATGCACGGGGACATCTTGTGGACTTATAATAAAATTACACCTACATTTTTTTTTTTTAAATAACCACTTCGAATCCAGACCTGGTTTCCCACTTATTGACCAGAGTAGTTTTGACAGTTTAGCCTATGTCCTAATTTAATCAGAAATAACTTTATCCCTACTTATGACACAGAAATTAAATATATATTTTTTTTTTCCAGAACAAACTAGGCTTTCATTGTATGCCATGTTTTCCCTCAAACAATTTTGTTTTCTATGAATTTTAATGGGAAAAAGAAAAAAACATAGAAAAACATTTCTCAGTTTTACCAATTCCAGTTTAAAAATAAAAAGTGCTACTGTAGATAAAAAACACACATTTTGTTTGGCTATTCTTACTGCTTATCACAAAACTTAGATTATATTCCGGTCACAATTTATGGTGAAGATATTGGATTCTGAAATAATGCTACAGTGTGTATTTTTCACTATGAAATGAGAAAATAAAAGTATTTTTAATAGTAAAAATCAATCTCATTAGCTCAGGTAACATATATTACCATTCACCAATTAGTGCTGCATCAGATAGTGCCAGAAATATGCACAGGAACAAGCCCAATCCTGCACAGCACTGCTTCTGTACAAGTGAGTAGATTCTACTGACTTGTGGCTTAGATGAAGTCACAGAGGACGTATATCTACTGACCTGTGGATGAAGTGGTTAAGACCTACACTTACATTCAAAATTGACCCCTTACCACCCACACTCTCCCATAATTACCCAAATTAAACTTTTGCATAAAAATAAATAAATAAATGAAAATTAAAAAATATATATACACAAATAGTTACCTTAGGACTAAACTTTTTTTTAATATGTATGTCAAGAAGTTATATTATTGTTTTTTGTTTTTTTTAATTATGAGCTTGGAATTAGTGATGGACGCAAAACGTAAAAAATGCATCTCTATTTCCAAGTGAAATATTGGAGGCAAACATTACACTAGGGAAATATTTTTAACGTTGCAATAATCGGGACAAATGGGCAAATAAAATGTGTGGCTTTTATTCACAGTAAAACATTTTATTTTAAAATGAATTGCCAAAAACTGAGAAATAATGATTTTTTTCTTACTATTCCCATTAACCAGCCTGACGTTCTATTAAGATCGCCAGGCTGGCGACCGGACGGTTTTTTTTTTTAATAAAAAAAAAACTATTGTATGCAGCCAACTGAAAGTTGGCTGCATGAAAGCCCACTAGAGGGCGCTCCTAATGCGTACTTCTGATCGCCTCCGGCGATCAGAAGTAACAAGAAGGGCCGCGATGAGCGTCCCTTCTTGTTTTGCTTTCCTCGTCGCCATGGCGACAAGCGGAGTGACGTCATGGACGTCAGCCGCCTCCGATCCAGCCCTTAGCGCTGGCCGGAACTGTTTGGTCCGGCTGTGCTGGGCTCGGGCGGCTGGGGGGACCCTCTTTCGCCGCTGCATGCGATCAGGTAGCGCTCGCGGCTGGCAAAGTGCCGGCTGCGTGTGCTCCTTTTTATTTGAAGAGAATCGGCCCACCAGGGCCTGAGCGCCAGCCTCCGGCGGTAATGGACGAGCTGAGCTCGTCCATACCGCCAAGCAGGTTAAAATGCATTTAGAATAAAATAATTCTTAGCATAATTTACCACTCAAAGAAAGCCTAATTGGTATAGATCACTTCGTTGTGATTAGTAGTGATTAAGTTATTGGCGAATGAAAGAGAGGAGCGCTGAAAGGTAAAAATTGCTCTGGTCCAGAAGGGGAAAAAACCCAGTAGGCAAGTGAATAAAATGTGGTTTTAAAACTGCAACTGTGACAGAACAAAGCAATGTTATAAAAAAGAAGCTTTATAACTGAAAAAAAAAATACGAGACTCTTTTCTTCGCTACTAATGTTCCATTCATTATCAGTATTACACATACAACTTTTTTTTTTTTTTTTTTTGCTTCAGGTTTGCTTTCAATCTTGAAACAATCCTGTGACAAATGATGAATCCTTGCCTGTTCTTTGCTCCCACCTGAACAAGCCCGGGACTTGGCTTTTGTAGTTCCCAGCAAGCAATTTATCTACTGACCACACAGTTGATCTCAAAATGCCGCATTAGCTACTGTACTGTACAACTACTTGCCTATTGAAATGAATGGTGGGACCATCTACCATCAGTAGGGGTGGTCGATGAGATGCCAGTAAGTAGATACAGGATTTTACCATTTTACATGCTAATGTATGCAGCTTGAAAATGGACCAATCAGATGAAGCCAAGGTGGGATTCAATTGGTCCATTTTCAAGCTGCGTGCATCTTCATACAGAGTTTGCATTATGGTGCGTACAGACATGCGACTATAGTCGTTTAAAACGATCGTTACCGACGGCATTGCCCGACGATCGTTCGTAAAAAGTGCACTAACGATCATTAAAACCACCGACCAACGAGATATGTCGTTGGTAAAGAACGATCCATTCTGCCAGATCTTTTCCAACGACCATCGTTCAAAAAGTAATGTCTGTACAACGATCGGTCGTTGATCGTTCGTTCTCAAAGCTTTGCACATGCTCAAATAGTTTTTTTTGACACTTGTGTTTGAAATCAGTTTATACATCATGTTGCGCACGCAACGCTCGTTCCAAGATCGTTCGTACACGAACGATGTTCAAAGTAGCCTTTCTTCAAACGATCATCGGCCGATACCTCCTTTAACATCGTTCGTCGTTCAGAACGAACGATCTTTATCGTATGTCTGTACGTACCCTTACCCTGCATCAACGTGTCATTATTTGCATCTTGTTGACCATTCCTAATTAGCAGAGCAGCACCATCTACTGGCCATTGCTATACATAGCTAAACACCAAAGTAGGCCCCTGTTATCTGTAAAGAGCAGATACTGGTGGCATTTGGGAGAGCGAGAGGGAAGATATCAGTAGTTGACAGGATAAGTAGATTTCCTTTTGAACATCTCGTGCATGCCTATGCATCTGTCATATGAGCAGAATAGGATTGAATTGCTTACTTCACACATCTGCAGCTGAAACATCCTCCGTTCCTTTTCAAGCTCCTCAGCAATTTCTCCTCCTGCTACTTCATTCCGAACCATCCCATACTGCTTGGCCAACTCTCTCTTCTCCTTCTCAATCTTGGTGCTGATAAAACACAAACTCCATCATGAACTCCATCAGGATATCAGAAGCTCTTGCCTGTCCTTACTGTACATTACTAAGCATGGTCAGCAAGAACTTCATGCAACTATCATTACTCAGTACCAGTGATGAGCGAAAATGCCAATATTCTTTTCGCTTTATTTTAACGAAACTAAGTACTATTTTTGCTTTGACAAGCAAAAATCAGCTCAAATATTTTAGCTATTTTTTTCACCTAATATTTGCCAACTTTCACTGTTAATAGCGATTCCCCCTTATCAGCTAGAATCACCAAATTTGCAGGGAATGTTAAGGAGAAATTATTTTTTTTAGACCTTATAGTTTTGGAGAAAATCGATTTGAAAGTTAAGATAGGAAAAAGTATACATTTAAACACAGTAAATGCCAGATAATCTAGCAACCTAATTAGAGGATATTGGCAATATAACTTTTTTTTCTTAAAGAAACTCTGTAACAAACTTTTCAGCCTTATTTCTTCTATCCTATAAGTTCCTATACCTGTTCTAATGTGGTCTGTCTTCCTGCAGCCTTTCCTAGTTGCACAGTGGCTGTATTATCTCTGTTATATAATCTAATCTTCTTTCCTCTGAAGGCTTTGTCGGGCTCAGGCACTCAGGCTGGAATGTGCAGGTTTGCTTGTGATCAGATAGAAGCTATACACACCCTCTCCAAGCCCCCTCCAAGCTCTGTATGACTCACACTCTGAGCTACTCTCAGCCTATCACATGCTGTTAGCAGCCATGTCTTTGTTTTGTAAACACTGCCTAAAACTGGCAATTACAAGCCAGGATTGCAGCAGGGAGTGGCAGAAACAACACAGAGGGGCCCAGGAGAACATAATAAATAGAATGCAGTGTTCTCCCCAGAGCCTATTACCCGGGCGGAGCGCCCGGCTGGTGTCAGCTTCCCGCCCACCTGTGGTTACAGCGTGCATCAGATTTTCTTCCTCCACATTCAATGCAGTGTACAGCGGCAGTGTTATTGGAGCCAGACGCTGTCACTTACACTATCTCCGCACTCCTCTCAGCTCCTGCATAGCCGTGATGTAGAGGGGCGGGGAGAGTCTGGTAACTGAAGTTACACAGGCACCGCGGGAACTTCAAAGAAGCTGGAGCTAATGAATCCCCGATCTGCATGACTAGTGCAGACCACGGCTTTCCTCCTCAGCCAGTCTTCACATCGCAGCAAACTTCCCAGAATGTGTTCCAGCCTTACCTCCAGTCTTGCAGGTCAGAAATCAGAGCACAGGGAACAGTGTAGAGCAGCGTTCATGCCGGGGAGACAGCATTGCAGGGCAGATGGTTATCTTTTAATCCCTGGTAAGGTGGTGACTGATAGCCATTAGCTGCCTCTGCTGCTGTGCCTGGTGTAGCATCACCTCTATGGCATGCCCCCCTTTCAGATGCACTTTGCTGGGAGGAGAGGAGACCGACCTTTTTACAACTACTATATTGCTGTCCTTCCCCCAACTGCTCTGCTCAGAGATGTTACATTGATGTAAACCAGTCTGCAGACCTCCTGCAGTGTGCTGCTGAGCAAGTTACAAGAGCTGTGAGAGTGCTGCATTCTTACTTGTATTACATTCATATTTAGAGGGTAGTGCTGCAATCCTCTCCTCTCTGACCCACACATTGTTTTTTTTGTTATTGTCCCCCCCCCCCCCCCCCCCCGATTTCTTTTCCACACTTGTATACATATTTTTTCTTCTACCTTTAGTCTGTCTCTCCGTCTCACACACTTTCCTCCTTTTTTTCTTTCCCAGTCCTTTGCCCCCCCCCCTCCCCCCTCTGTAGTACATTCTGTTTAGCACATAGACAAGCAACAAGCTTGTGTGCATGCGAAATCATCCAGTGTAACTCCCCATCAGTAGTTCCCAGTGTGATTCCTCCTTACCCACTTCCTCATTCGAAAGCACCCAGCATGATCCACCTACACTCCTCCCTACCAAGTAGCACCCAACACGATCCACCCTGCCCCTCCCTACCTAGTAGTGGCACCCAACATCACCCTCCAACTCCACCCAACGTGACCTTACTTCCCCACCCGGCTACTTTTTCATGCCACCCGGCTGGTAAGAAATTCTGGGGAGAACACTGGAATGGTATGCTTTTTATTGTAAGAATTTTAGAGTACAGATTCTCTTTAAGGAGGGTTTTGGCACCGGCATCCAGGTATGGAGCTATAGACCTGAATTTGTGTGGATAGTGTGTTTCTGGGAATCAATGGAAACATCACACAAACATGTACTATGTATTTAAAAAAGCTTGCGCCAAAACCATGTGCACACAAACCAAGGTCTGCCAAGCTCAGACCCCGGTTTACTGGACACTTATGGCACACACCTCCTTCCAAAGAGCAATACTGGAGGAAATGTGAATGGTATGCCCCTCACACAGTCTGAACCCCCCCCCCCCCCCCCCCAAGCCCATTCCATAACCCTCTGTACCACCGCCTACAGTACACTGCAGATAGAGGGCAAGCAGTTGTAGTGATGCCCACTCCTATGGGAAACAACAGGAGGGGGGGTGAGTGGCAGAACCAGCCAAGCTAACTCCCCACCTCATAGTAAAATAAAGAAGACTAAGGATGTATAGAAATAGACTTCCAACTTACAATTTGTTTTCGTAATCCTTCCAAGCCTTTTCAAAAGGCTTCCTTAAATCCTACAAAAAAAAAGAAAAAGAAAACAATTTTTTTTTAAAACACAGAGCAGGAAAGGTTGTCAATAAAATATCAATAAGTTACGTGAACAGTACAAAATCTACTTCCACAAGCTTGTCCCGATTGCTTCATAGGTTGCACCACTATTATAGATTATGTACCGCTGTGCATTACAAAGTGCTAAGGTTTACTACTATAAGGCCTGAGACCCACTTGCGATTGCAAAACGCTCCATAGAATGCTAGTGCTTTTGAGATCAATTTTGGCCCTTCAAAGTGGAGCGATTTAAGGGAAAGTGATCTGGGGCCCTAGTTTCCCTTGAGAGTATGTTGTGTTGGATGGTTATACACCTGCTGTAGTAAGTGTAAGCTCCTGTAGTGATTGGTGATTGAAACATGTGAGAAAGGGCGTTATTGGATGGTTATACAACTGCTGTGGGAAGAGTAAGCTCCTGCAGTGTATGAAACGTGTGAGTGTGGGTAGTGTTGGTTGGTTATACACCTGCTGTGGAAAGAGTAAGCTCCTGTAGTGACTGAAACATTTGAGATTGTATGGTGTTGGATTATGTACACCTGCTATGGGAAGAGTAAGCTCTGGAGTGAAAATGGTCAGTTTATTGTGCAGTAGGTGAAAACTCTGGTGCATTACGTCATTACAGTGATCTTAGTGAGGTGAATTAAAATAATTCTCATATGAATAAAAGCCACCCGCATGATTCTGAACATTGAGACCGCCATTCACAATACGGGTCAAATCTCAAGTCCCTAACAGGCTCTGGAGAGCAACTGAACCCCTTTAGCTGAGTCCATAATCTTGAAACTTTGTAAGCAATGCTATGAATCTCTATGGAATTAGCGCAATCTTTATTTTGAATTAAGCTCCAGCAATACCGCTGTTCGCCATCATACCGCTGTGTGGCCACTTACCCCTTTCACTTCCTTCAGATCTCCCTTGACCAGCGAGTTCAGAAAGTAATTAATGTTGTGATTAAAGCTCTGGAGCTGGATAAAAGAGAAAAAGCAAATATGTAAATAAGAGAGGGTTACACAAGTTATGCAGATCGCTTCCCGCAAACAGCTTTCCAAGCTTGTCAGCAGTGTGGCGTCAGTGAATACATTACACCAGAACATTGAAATACTTCACATGTATGCCAGTGGGGTGCTTGTAACAGATGAACAAGCTGCAATGTTATGTGTAAGAGAGGTCCTTTCTCATCATAACCCATCACTAGTGTTCAGCTTCCCGTTGTCTATGCCCAAACAGAAGCTAAAGTTACATTCACACCACAAGATAAAATCGTGTCAACAACCGATGAATAACCTTTCCATGATAAAATACAGAATATGTCAAGCAATGGGATGTGAACAACAGTAGACGATTGAAACCAAAAGGCTAAATGATTGTTAACGGATAGCAGTGTTCTCCCCCAAAAAATGTCCAAGCGCCAAAAGGATAATAGGAAGCTAAATGAGCTTAAAAAAACAAATTCTTGGTAAATAGAGGAGGTAGTGGTGGACTTACCTCCTCCAAGTAGACACACAACGACTGTAGTAAAGACAGTCAATATATTTTATTTATAAACTCCAAATATGCAACGCGTTTCGCAGGTTTGATCCCGCTTCATCAGGCAATAACAACGGAGCAATAGCATATGTGGTCAGTAGAAGAGCCAGGCACCTCTCACCACATATGCTATTGCGCCGTTGTTATTGCCTGATAAAGTCGGATCAAACCTGTGAAACGCGTTGCATATTTGGAGTTCATAAATAAAATATATTGACTGTCTTTACCACAGTCGTTGTGTGTCTACTTGGAGGAGGCAAGTCCACCACTACCTCCTCTATTTACCAAGAATTTGGTTTTTTAAGCTCATTTACCTTCCTTTTATCCTTTTGGTGCCTCTGTTCTCCTGCATAATATTGAGTCCACCCTGGGTGGAGGGTTGAACCCCCTTTTTCTCATCTACAGAGAGCGACTTCTGATTCCTGAGTGGGGTCAGGAAAATCTTCCCACCTGCTTTTACAGTGGTTGCCTAATGGTAACCCTGATTTGTGAGTATTAATATTTACTCTATCTAGTAACCATTTACCAGTACATATTACACTATTGAGGCTCTTAATGTTCCTTGTTTTTATCTGCTTACAGCATAGGACGAAGATGAGATGAGCCCATGTCAGCCAGGTGCTTACCAAAATTAGCCGGGTAGAGCTCCCGGCTAAAAGAGCCTGGGGAGAACACTGTGATAGGATCGTTAGAGTATGTAGTAGAGTATGTAGAATGTATTGGGGGGGGGGGGGGGGTGCCGCAGACTTCATGGACACATTGGTTAAAAATCGCTCATAGCTCTGTACACACTGCTGGCGATGAATGATTATCTGCCAAACCTCAGCCCCAAAGGGATTTTATTCAACAAATTGCTACAGGGAGTGGGAATACACCAACACCCCAGCAGGGATAGGTCCAGTCGCCTCCTGTCTGGGTCAGTGGTTGGCTTCAATGGTAACCAAACTTTGTGAGTACCTCTCTTATAGACCAATGACATCACAAGCCTGAATGCTGAAGTATTTTTTCCTCATCTAGAATTTGATGTAGTTTGGTTTGCAAACAAGGGCAGCCCGGTGGAGTAATGGAAAGTACTCTTGCCTTGCAGCACTAGGGTTCCCAGTTCATGTTTGGGGCAGCACACTGTCTGCATGGAGTTTGTATAATTCTCCCATGTTTGTATGCGGATCAAGTCATTTGTATGCAGGGATCGGCTGGCGTCTAATATATGCCAATGCAAATTAATCAATAACCAGGCAGTAAGTGGGGTGCCTGATGGACACTTAACAAATGCCTATGGTAGAGAGACATACCACAATGACTATTGGAGGGATTAGGATTGTAAACTCCTCTGAGGACAGTCAGTGACATGTATTTGTAAAGTGCTACAGAAGAGAGCAGCACTGTGTAGAGTACATAGTCATAATAAAATATACAGTCTTTTAAAATGGTGTAAGGGGCCATTTTAGTGACCATTACGACATTTCCTACCCCTATAGTCAGTGAAGTAATAGCAGCAAAATTCCCCATACACTGGAAAAAAAAATAGAAACATGGATCCCCCCTCTTCACTCTTCCAACAGACAAGCCTTCTGACGGCTGTTAGTTCAATACAATGACTGAATGATCAGCAGCTCGGAGATGCAATGACAGAAGGTTTGTCAGGTGGAAGAGACCAAGTGACTAAGTAAAGAGGGGGATCCGTGAGAAGAGTGGGCACTTACTGAAAAGTGCATCTTTGAGTATTTCCTTAGGTACCAAGTATACAGAGTGGCTTATTCTATTGTGGTAATATCAATAAGGCTAGTAGAATGTCAATATTTTACACTAGTTGCCCTTTTAGGCCGATTTTACGCTTATTTTTTGCATTACGGTGGGATGCGATGCTCCTGCTGCATTCCTCTGCAACGCAAAAAATGACAAACCTATGAAACTGCAGCAGAGTGCGCCAGCAGGGTCATATGCATAGCTCCACCCCTCACTCACTGACACACTCCCTGCTGAGCAGGAAGTACGTCACTGGGATCCCTTGGCTTCCGGTCAGTCCAGGCATGGGCACCGCACTGCGCTCCCGTAGATTAAATTCCTGCATTGTCCACGGACTCAAAGGACTTCTGTCAGCACAGACGTCATACAGTAACACGCTGCAGACTTTGCGCTGGCTCGGCGACAATTAGGAAGCTTCTGATGCATCACCTCATACATGGCCATGCTGCTGCTTCACCCTGAGGTAAAACAGGGTAACACAATGCACACTTGTAATACAACCAGGGCCGGATTTAGCATAAGGCAGGTGCCTGCAGGCGCCTGATGATGGAAAGGCGGCTCACTCCTTTCTCTGAGCGCCTCTCTCCATCCTTCTGTATAGTCCTCATGAGAGTTTAACCACCTGAGCGGTTTGGACAAGCTCAGCTCGTCCATGACCGCCGCGGTGGATTGTTCAGCCCCTGGTGGGTCTTTTTTTTATATTTTTTTTTTAAAAACACACAGCTAGCACTTTGCTAGCTACGGGTTTTGTTCGATCGCGGCCGATCCACCGCGAAAGAGGACCCCCTCCAGACCCTCAGCACAGCCTGGCCAATAACCGCCAGGCTGCGCTATGGGGTGCATCGGGACTCCCCCGACGTCATGACGTTGATGATGTCATTCCGATTGTCGCCATGGCGATGAGGGAAGCACTAACAGGAAATCCCGTTCAGAGCGGGGTGAGAGGGATGCCGCAGGGAGGGGGGAATCATGTAGCTAGTGCTAGGCTAGCTACATGATAAAAAAAAAAAAAATAGGTCAAAAAAACCCACCCGCGGCCGAGCGCCGCTAATCATCAAAACACCAGGGTGGTTAAATGAAAGGTTAACTCAACCTGCTCTCAGCATTACGAGATCTCCCTTCAGTTAGAGGTTCCCTCTAGCTACTTAATATTTGGGGAGCACCTTTGGCTACTTAATATTAAGGGAGGGTACTTCTAGCTACCTAATACTAAAAGGGGCACCTGCAGCTACCTATGATGGGCAAGGGGGCAGGGGCAAATCCAGGATTTTCAAGGGGGGGGGGGGGGATTCCTGATAGGTCTCTTTTGGCAAGCCGCACACTACCGCGCATGCGTTTGCCCACAAAATCCACATGATGCACAGCATTTCTCCACAAAATACACACAATGCGCAGTGTTTCCCTACAAAATACACATGATGCAGTAGTGTTTCGCCAAAATATATATAATGTGGCAGTGATTAAGTAGCCAGATAACCCCCCTTTATTATGGATAACGAAATGACCACACCCCTCTTTAGTATAGGTGACCAGATGACCCCCATTTATCACACAGGTAGCCAGATGAGGGCCCCCCCCCCCCCCAGTTAGGATAAGTAACCACATGATCCCCATTTAAAGTATATAGCCAGATGACTCCCCGTTCAGTACATTCCCCCTTGTATTTCGCCAGATCCCCCTTGTATGTATAGCCAGTGTATATAGTCAGATCCCCTGTATATATAGCCAGAGATCCCCCTGTATATAGCCATATACTCACTGTATGTAGCCAGATGCCTCCCCCTGCATATAGCCAGTGTATATAGCCATATCCCCCTGCATAGAGCCAGTGTATATAGCCAGATCCCCCTGCATATAGCCAGTGTATATAGCCAGAACCCCCTGTATATAACCAGTGTATATAGCCAGATCCCCCTGTATATAGCCAGTGTATTTAGCCAGATCCCCCTGTATATATAGCCAGATGATCCCCCTGTATATAGCCATATACCCACTGTATGTAGCCAGATGCCTCCCCCTGCATATAGCCAGTGTATATAGCCAGATCCCCCTGCATACAGCCAGTGTATATAGCCAGATCCCCCTGCATATAGCCAGTGTATATAGCCAGACCCCCCTGCATATAGCCAGTGTATATAGCCAAATCCCCTGCATATAGCCAGATCCCCCTGCATATAGCCAGCGTATATAGCCAGATCCACCTGCATATAGCCAGATCCCCCTGCATATAGCCAGTGTATATAGCCAGATCCCCCTGCATATAGCCAGTGTATATAGCCAGATCCCCCTGCATATAGCCAGTGTATATAGCCAGATCCCCCTGCATATAGCCAGTGTATATAGCCAGATCCCCCTGCATATAGCCAGTGTATATAGCCAGATCCCCCTGCATATAGCCAGTGTATATAGTCAGATCCCCCCTGTATATATAGCCAGATGAACCCCCCCCCCCCTCTCCTCACTTATGGTGGATCATGGAATGGCTGGCTGGCTTCCAAGCCCCCCCCCCCCCGCCCTGCCTCTAAGTGAGCCCTGGCTGCACTTGCCTTATCCAGACTCCAGCTCATCCAGTAGCAGTACTTCTCTCTCCATGGACGCATACTCTGATGTCCAATGGCCTTCAGGGGGAGGAGCGCGGCCGCTGCGGCTGGATGGCGTGGTGATGTCACGTTAGAGCCAGGATGAAAGGTAGCCAAATAGCCATGGAGACCTGGGACGCCATCACCGCCGCCGAGAAAGGTAATGTATCTCTGCGCAGCCCCCCTAGTACCCCCAATCTCATACCGCCAGTCAGAGAGACCCTCCCCCAGGGGAGTAACTAGAAATCACTGGGTCCCCCTGCGAAAATGAGGATGGGCCCTCCCCATAGGCACCAAATAATCGTAATAGGGCAGCGTTTCACTAGAAAATAATCCTAATGCAGCAATGTTTCACCAGAAATGAATCGTAAAATGGGCAGCATTTCACCAGAAAATGAATCGTAAAATGGTCAGCATTTCACCATAAAATGATCGTAAAGTGGGCAGCATTTCACCATAAAATAATCATAAAGTTGGCAGCATTTCACAAGAAATTAATCATAAATTGGAGCAGCATTTCACCAGAAAATAATCATAATGTGGGCAGCAGCCAGCTGTCATCAGAAAATAATTCTAATGTGGGCAGGAGTCACCAGAAAATAATTGTAATGTGGGCAGCAGTCACCAGAAAATAATTGTAATGTGGGCAGCAGTCACCAGAAAATCGCAATGAGGGCAGCATACACCAGAAAATCGTAATGTGGGCAGCAGACACCAGAAAATCGCAATAAGGGCAGCAGACACCAGAAAATCGTAATGTGGGCAGCAGACACCAGAAAATCGCAATGAGGGCAGCCGACACCAGAAAATCATAATGTGGGCAGCAGACACCAGAAAATCGTAATGTGGGCAGCAGACACCAGAAAATAGCAAAGTGGGCAGCAGACACCAGAAAATAGCAAACTGGGCAGCAGACACCAGAAAAAAAAATGCACCTGTGAAAAAAAAAACAAATCACTTACCTGACAGAAGTCGCCTCCTCTCCCGGCATCTGGCACACAGCTCCCCGACGATTCTCCAGCAGCACATCTTCCGCGCTGACAGGCAGAGTGCAGGGCTATGACAAGATGGCTCCCGAAGCCCTGTACTGGAGACACAAATAGTCTCCAGTGCAGGGCTTCGGCAGCCATCTTGCCATAGCCCTGCTCTGCCTCCCGGGAGAGTGCGGGGCTGCAGGGAAGAAGTTCTACACCTGGCTGGGGGGTCCCGCAATCGGGAGGGCGTCAGCGCTCCCCCCACACACAGCTGGCGGGCCCCCCTGCGGCCGGAGAGGGTTGTATCCCGGGCGCACATACATGAGCAGGCGGCAGCTGTGCTATAACATCCGTGGCTGCCGCTGCTCAGGTTTAGGAGGCACTTCCGGTCTCGGTGCGAGGGGGTGGTTCCAGACACCCGGAACACCCTCTTCCGTGCGCCAGTGAGGGAGGTAATGGAGAAGTGACAGCTGGGGCAGCCAGCACACTTGCGGTGCTGTTCAGCGGGGTTTGTAGGTTCATGGAGGGTGAAGTCTAAGGTCCAGGACATCTGTGCCTATAGGCTCCTGTGATGTAAATCCGGGCCTGATTGCAAGTGTAAAAGAGGCCTTAAGGAACTACTAACCTAATAGATTACAATACTGCTGCATTACCTGTGATTACAAGGTTGGTCTCCCCTGATTTCCAACCATCGCTTGGCTGCCTTGTCTTTCAGTGTGATTGACAGTAATGGTTACTACAGAGCCATGATTACCAGTGTGAATTTTACTTTACGTGCCCTCTCAGCACTCTATATACAGCAATGACACATTGTGACAAAATCGGCTTCTTAAATACAGTCAGCGTGCAAGAATGATCGCTTAATGATTTACACTATTCAGAGCAGCCATAGAGGGGATAATGAATCCCCTGGTGAGTCTTGTGATGCACTTGTGTGGTCACATCCTCTGTTGATGAACACCATTGATGGACAGATGGGGCGGAATCATATCCTTTCTCCAGAGATTAGGCTAAGCACATTAGGAGGGCAGTGTATTGGCTGGCATATACAGGCAGGTTTCCCACAGACTAAAATTCACATGCAAATTGTAAATGTGCAAAAACAGCTGCATATCTAATGAAAGTCAACGGAGGATCATATTGCTGCAAAAAAAGTTGCACTATTGCATTCACGTTTTTGCATGCGCAAATAAACGTACTTCTTGCAGCATAAATGTGCACATCGCATATGTATTCCCATAGACCTTTTGTTAGCTGCGGTAAAAAAACCTTACACAAACACACACATACAATTGCAAGGTTATTGCCAAAAACCTGAACATTTTTTCGGATGAGTTTTTGCATTTAAGTCTCAGCTTCCTCTCACAAAGGCTGTGGTCTCCTATTTATACACAGGGATGGTAAATGAGATGCACATAATTCAGAGATGGTGTAGGTTTGTAGAGTGTGAAAAAAACACAAAAAAACCGCAAAACTTTAGATATATGCAGCATGAAAATTCACCAATCAAATTCACCATCTTAAAGCTGCATACCTTTGTATTAAGTATTTGCATAATCATGCATGAACTCCTGCATCTCAATGATCATCCCTACTGATAAGTCAGGCGTGTGTAGTCTAAAGGCTCATACACACATCAGACTATAGTCTTTGGAAAATGAAAGATCACAGTCCAATCTTACCACCCTTCATGTAGTATGAGAGCCATACTCTACACAGTCTTTTCTATGGAGCTGAACTCCACATCAGACAGAAATCTTGGCAAGATGCTGCACACACAGATGCTGTACAGACACAAAAGATCAGTAGCTGCAAAAGATCTGTTCCTGCCAAAAATCCGTTCCTGCAAATTGCAATGATAGTCTATGAGATCTGCAGATCATCATACACACATGATTTAACTGACATTCATCTGCAGATCAGACAATCATCTGCATATCTGAAAATCCATCCTGGTGGATCTGATCTGCAGATGAATGTCAGTTAAATCATGTGTGTATGATGATACACGGGAATACACAGCTCGATTTTGCAGCTCGATTCTCCCATTCGAACAATTCCCCGCTCGATTCAGCAGGCGATTCTCTTATCTTCCGCTCGTTTTTGTTATCTTTTTTCAGAATCGAGCGGCGGAACGATCGGGCAGGAGATCGGACATGTCGGAAATTATCTATCGAGTCATCTAAATGGCTTAAAAAACGAACCATGTATTCCCAGCATTAAAGTCAGAAAACCACTGGGTCTGCACAGCTGTGCCCTCGCTCCCGCTGACGTCACCAGGAGTGCATTTGCGCAGGCCCAGTATGGTCGTCATCTGCGCAGTACGCTCCTGGTGACATCAGCGGGAGCGAGGGCGTGGCTGTGCAGGCACAGTGGTTTTCAGACTTTAAAGTCGGAAATTCCAGAAGTTAACCGGAGGCGGGGCCGGAGCATTGGGGAGTGGTTGTGCGGGCACAGGATGTCTGCGGGGGACCATTAGAAGCCCCAGGTAAGTTCAACTCTTTTCCTCCTGACCCCACTACAGTATTCCTTTAAAATGTGATAAAACAACAATAACCAAAGCATACCACGTTCTTCATCGGTGTTAACAATTCCTTGGACAATTCAGCAAAGGCATTGAAGGCTTCACCCAAAGCTTCTTCTCCATTGTCCCGGCAGTTTGATGACAACTTCTCCAGTGTGGCAATGTAGACCTCAAGGTGTGAGATGTGCTCTGAAACAGAGACAGTGCAAATTACTTCATAGTGCAAACCTGAGGCCCCAGTCATATTTCTTTCCAGTATTGGAGGTGTAGTCAACAAAAATTTATAGCATTACAGCCCACAAGACATTTTGTAGCACAGACTGTCAGCTGTCATAATCGACAAATTGCTCTGGTGTGGCCAAGCTGTTTGCAACCTGTTGCTAAGCAGGCTACTAAGGTTATCCAGTGCAGCATCATGACCAATAGGCCTGATTTGCTATGGCCCTCCTGAGCTATTCAAAGAACATAAGTGATGCTTTAAACTTGGATGTTTTATTAAAGTGTAACCGTCAGGCATAAAATAAAAATTCAATTCTTTATTTTTATCTGGTAAACAAGTAATAAGGATGCTAACAAACACTGCCGAGAGGAGTACAAGGGAAAATGTAACAAACACTAAGTCCGGATGGACAAGCCCTATGTGTACATAAAAGATAGCAAGCGTATCACTTGTAAACGAGTAAATACTAAAATAGGTACAGTGAAATCATATCGTCATATGTTTCTTCAGATGGGGTCACTGATATCAATGTGCAGTGAGAGCTGCTCAAAATGGAGGTCTTTGCTGATCCCCCACACTCTTGGCACAGCCAAACAGAGTATGGTGTAGCTATTCCATGTAAAATACAATCAGGCCCCGCTGACACTGAGTGCTGCACTCCAAGAATCTCCCTGTCAGGTATATAGCCCAGGCATGGAGTTCTCATCAAGTAATGGTGCATACATTCAGAATGGCTGAAAAGGTATATACAAGGTGAATGGTGCTCTATAGTACAGGTGCTGTGATGTATATCTCTGACATGTTTCACCTCACGGCTTTTTCAAAGAGATGCTATACATATTAACAGTAGAATTAGTTTACATATATACAAGAGTGCCCCCCACCACCAATAGCATAACCCCCAGCAAATGCCCCAGTCAGAGCTGAGAAGCCGCGTTCGGCATGCCTATAAGTACTGTGGGGAAAATGAGGCAGGGCCCAAAAGGGGGGGTGGCTACACGTATTTCACATGCCTGTTATGGGGCAGGTAAGAAAAAAGATATACGTGTGGTCATACCTTACATAAACGCCGACATCTGAATCGGCGCATAATGGTAGGCGGAAGACGCGAGTCAGCGTGTATTGTGGTGACGTCACATCCTGTGACGTCACTTCCGACATGCGCACTAGTCCGCTCCTCCGTCACGAGTGTTGGTATGGTAGCCAAACACTTGTGACTCAAAGTAAGTAGACAGCTTTGTTGTCTATGTTGCCATAGGAACGGCGGCCATTTTGGATGTTTATTTACATCCTTCTGCACACGCTTAGCCCCGATATTCAAAAGGTAGGTATATGCACGCATAATGTCTATAAACAATGAGAAAAGGAGGACATATACTACAATCAGGAAACTGTATAAAGTCATAGGGGCAGCCTCTGGCAATTCACAACAATTGTAAGCTCGGTCCCCCAGCTAGGTACACGCAGACACTGGTAAACGCCAGATACTTGTCATCATCAGTTAAAGATCCACAAGGACCAACTATTTACACATATATATATATGATGTGGAGGGGGGAGAAGACAAAGAGCTCCTGTAGATGGGCTCCTGGAGAGACCGCTGACCAAATATATGTCCCATCTAAATCCCAATCACATACATATTTACAGAAAGCAGGCTAAATTAAAGTCCTCATTTAAGCCGTGCGGCGCTATTGTATTCAAACGAAAGATCCATTGGGATTCCACTTGTGTTAGTTTTTTGTCCAGATTTCCACCTCTAGTGTGTTTCTTCCAATGTTGTATACCCCAAAACGATATGTCAAACCTGGACTGTGGGTGTACCTGATTCATGTGTCTGGCCACTGGGGTGTCATTTTTATGCTTAATATCCCCAATGTGCTCCAGCACTCGCTCTTTTAAGGCCCGCGTTGTCTTGCCTATATACCAGAGATTACACTTACATCTTGCTCCATACACCACTGATTTAGTATTACAAGTGATGAACGAGAGGACCCTGTATACTCGCCCACCTTGTGGGCATGTAAATTGCTTGGTAGTTGGCATATACTTGCAGGCCTTACACTTTCCACAGTGGAATGAGCCATTCGGTTTGGTGGGAAGCCAGGTAGGATTTTGGGGCGGATTATTGGAAAAGGTACTATGGACAAGGAGGTCCCTTAAATTAGCTGCTCTTCTGTACGTCACCATAGGTTTAGGAGGTAAGAATTTGGCCAGATCTTTATCTTTCTGTAATATTGGCCAATAATGTTTTAAAATTTCAAAAACTGCATGTGATTGTAATGTATAAGTACCAATCAGGCGGGGAAGTGACCGATTCAGGCAGCCTGGGTCGTGGGGTTTATGTGTGGTGGACCCCCCTCTTTTTCTAGGGTTCTCTTTGAGTGTGTCTTCACGTGGGGTGTTTTTAGCTCGCACATACGCTCTATCAATTACTTCCTGTGGGAAGCCCCTCTGTCGAAATCTATTATTCAGAGTTGCACATTCCTTTTCAAAACTTTGTTCCCTCGAGCAGTTCCTGCGTGCTCTTAAAAACTGTCCTGTAGGTATGCTTCTGCGTAGGGATAGTGGGTGAGAGCTATCCCATTTCAAGAGGGAGTTAGTAGAGGTAGGTTTACGAAAAATTTCAGTTTCTAGTTTGCCCGTATCACTAATTGTGATTGTCAGGTCAAGGAAGTGTATCTGTTTGTCATGCACTTCCGATGTAAATCTCATCCCTACTTCATTCCTGTTTAGGAGCAACATGAAATCATCAAAAAGGGATCTAGGACCCTCCCACAGAATAATGATGTCGTCAATAAAACGTCCCCAAAACGTAATATGGGAGGTGTAAAATTCCATATCCTCAGAAAACACAATCGTGTCTTCCCACCAGCCCAGGAAGAGGTTAGCATAAGATGGGGCACACGCCGTCCCCATCGCACTTCCCCTGAGCTGGTGGTATATCTTGCCCCCAAAAAGAAAAATATTATGTGTCAGGATGAACCGTAACAGCTGTACGAGTGTACAATTATGTTTTTCCAGATGTTTACCCCTGGTACATAGGAAATATTGGATAGCCTTGATCCCTAGCTCGTGTTGTATATTGCTATATAGGGACTCAACATCAATGCTTGCAAGGAGAGTGTTAACTGGAACCTCAACATCCTGCAATCGCACAAGGACATCCTTAGTGTCCTTGAGATATGATGGTAGAGATTCGACAAAGGGGCGTAGGAATTTATCAATATATTTGCTGGTTTCATCGGTTAGATTCTCACATCCTGACACAATGGGGCGTCCTGGTGGTGGCATCCTATTCTTATGTACCTTTGGTAATGCATAGAATACTGCAAGAACTGGGTGGTCGGTTGCGCGCTTCAATCTATCATAGTCACTCATATCAATTCCCCCATTCTCCAAACATGATTTTAGAAGGGTCTGTAGCTGCATCTGGTGTTCTTTAAGTGGGTTACAGGGTAAAACCGCATATTGCTCAGGGTCATTCAATAGTTCCATGCACATATCTTTATACATATTGACGTTCATAACCACAATATTGCCTCCTTTGTCAGCTGGTTTTGTTATTATTTCATCATTCTTTCTGAGTGTATCAAGGGCCAATCTTTCCTCTTTATTAAGATTGTCAGGCATGTAAACTCCTACAGTATCAGATTCAAGTTTTCTGAGGGCTCTTGTGACCATATCTACAAAGGCATGAATCTGGGGATATTGGGTAAGTGACGGACAAAATGTACTCTTACTCTGCACGCCGCTAGGTGGGGCTAAGTCAAGTGTGCCCTCAGAGTTCTCCCTCATCAATTCTTCAAGGGCCTCTAGGGCATCTTTTTCGTTACGGCTAGATTTTTTATCTTTAGCTTCCTTCGTCTCAAACATTTTCACAAGTGCTAATTTCCTGGCGAAAAGGTTAACATCTTTTACCCACTCAAATGCGTTATACTTGGCTGTTGGTACAAATGACAAGCCCTTCGTAAGTAGGGAGGATTGAACTTTAGACAGGGGATATGATGACAGATTGATCACACGCATAGTACTTTCATCCTCAGTTGTATTAGCTACCATTGATGATTGGGTCGTCCCCGTTTCTGCCCAGTGTATCCCCACTGTTTCCTGTCTCTCAAGTTTTTTCTGGTCTGAATTTCTCCCTCCATATCTGCACATTGTGAATTGGGATTTCTCGGTGTGATGTCTAAAAAACCCTCCTGGGGATTTTGGCGTATAAATCTTTTATTGGGTGGTCTTTTGGACAAATTTTTCCTGTATTTTTGCTTAGATCGTCCCCTCGGGGCACCAGGGTCGGCTGACGTGTTAGATTCACTTCCAGACTGTGTTTCAGTATCGGAAGGGTGAATGGACTGTTGGTCAGTGGGAGCCTTCGGTTGGGCTTTCTCTGACCAGGTGTAAACTTTATTGTTTTTAAAATCTAGACAGTCTCTTTGGAACTTTTTTTGTTTCCTAGATTTAATCTCTTCAGTGTATGCTTGTACTTTCCTTTCTAGTTTGGCCTCGAACTTCTCAAAGTCCGGGTGCCCGGATAGTTCAAGGAGTACTTTCTGTTCGCCCAATAATTTCTCTCGAATTTTTTCAGAATACTTTAGCTCGTAATCATGTAAATATTTAATTTGTTCTAGCGTTTGCCTTGTTTTAAGATCTTCCCACCCTTTCATAAATGATGTATCATCAGTGTGTGAGTGGGGGTCTGGTCAGATTGCGCAGGCCCCTAACTGTAATGTTTTCTTTGAGATATATGCTAAAGCTAGCCACTTCCCAGGAGGATCTGGTAAAGTCCTTGTAAGTTTTAAAAATGTCTCTAAATACTGGCTCTACGTCTGTATCTGCACTATATGACTATGCATCATTTTCATCCACAATAGTACTACCTATAAATGCATCCTTGGCTACAATTTTAAAGGATTCAATGGTGGGTAGGCTTTCAGATAAGTAGGCCATCCCACAAGGTCGGTGCTCGGTAGCGGGGCCCGATTGTATTTTACATGGAATAGCTACACCATACTCTGTTTGGCTGTGCCAAGAGTGTGGGGGATCAGCAAAGACCTCCATTTTGAGCAGCTCTCACTGCACATTGATATCAGTGACCCCATCTGAAGAAACATATGACAATATGATTTCACTGTACCTATTTTAGTATTTACTCGTTTACAAGTGATACGCTTGCTATCTTTTATGTACACATAGGGCTTGTCCATCCGGACTTAGTGTTTGTAATAAGGATGCTAACCAGGCAATCCAAAAGTTAAAATCACTATCACTTTTCTTGTTGATAAATGATCATTCCCCAGTTTACCTGTCTCTTATTTGGTACACATAAAATTTGGTACGCAAAAAGGAAGTTGCAGGGCATGCTGGGTTGTTCTTTTTTGCTTCAATACTTCCTCCTCAAACTTGACTAATGCAGCCTGATTGGCTGAAGCCTCTTTCCCTCCTGTTTGCCCCTCCCACACCTCTGTTCCTCTCTGATTGGCCAATATTTCTCATGCTGAGACAATGCACCTTCTATAGTGAAGGATGGGCAATGCATACACAATCAGGCAGAGGAGGGTAAGGGAGGAAATTACATCAAGATTGGCTTCAAAATAGCCACACTTAAAATGGGAAATGCTATGAAGGATTTTTTTGATTTTTTTTACTGTAGAAAAATCACTAAAATCAAACTGTGGACAGTGCAATACATATGTTATGTAAGTAAAGTAAGTATTTATCTACTTCTATATGTGTTTTTTTTTCCTGAGATAGTATGGCTGACAGCTCCACTTTAAAACATTTCTGTTATTTATTGGCCGAGATCATAAAACATAGCAAGTGAATGGCTAGTTGCACCTCTGCAGCTGTGCATGAGCACTTCCAGAGACAAGCTTATTTAATACATCCTAGCAGCCCTGGATTCATTTAGGGCAGTTTCACACTTATTTTTTGCATTGCGGTGGGGATGTGAGGCTTTTGCCGCATGTAATAAATGTCAGAATGTAAATCAGGGATTTATACATAATTGTAAAAATGAAGCACTTTTTTATTTTCACTGGAGTTTCTCTTGAAGACTATATATACAACAGTTTATCTCATCAGGGAAAGGAGCTGTAGCCGCCTCACTATTATAGACTGCTCAGCAAGCTCATGGTGAACAAGAACTCCTAGGAGTGTGTAAGAGGCTAAAGAGGTCCAAAAAGCCCTCTTACTAAAATGCTATGCAAAACAAAAATGTGCCTTTCTTAAAGAGAACCCGAGGTGGGTATTTAAAATGTTAAGAGAACACAGAGGCATATTCTGTGCGCTATGACATGCCTCTGTATTGCTGCTTCAAAGTCGTCGTCCCCCCCCCCCCCCCCGGGTCTGCTGTGCACCCCTGTAAAAAGCGATAGGCTAGCGACAATCGCCTTGTCGCTAGCCGTGTATTTACCTCCATCCTGTCAATCTAGCTGGGCTCCCCCGCGGCTGCCCGCCTCTGAGTTTCCTCCAATCGGAAGCTAAGCCGTGACCTGGGAGGTACTTCCTGGGTCGCGGCTTAGCTTCCGATTGAAGGAAGCTCATGGAGGCGGGTAGATTCCCACCTGAATACAGTAATCATAAATATCTTCTGTTTTAAGGTTTTTGAAGGTCAATTTCTGTTTTGCAAGAGATTGCTTATGAAAGCAGTTTTAGGAGCGGGAGTTCAGAGTTCTTATAAATGCCCATTTATGACAGAGTCGCTTTCATCTGGAGTAACTTCCAAGTGCACACTAATTTTGTGCCATTAATGCTATCCAGAGACTAAACAGCAGTGCAGCTAACCTTTCTGGAAGTGCTCTTAATAGCGGGACAGAAGCATTAGCCCTGGTGACCCCACAACAGATGTCACATCGGTATTTCATCTCTAGCGTGCCACTTTGCTGTGTATCCTTTTATCTTCCATATTTATGGGAGTTACTTCACAAAGCTTTACAGAATGCATATTCAGCGTTCAACCTCCCCCCTGCCCAAATAGAAATTACTGCTTAATATTCCTGAAAACAGAAGCTTGCATGCTCCGGGCCAATTTAGGCCATTATCCGTAAATCTCCAGGTAGGCTTTTTGCAACATCATCTTAAAACATAATGGTCGCTTATTCAAAGAGACACACTTGCCATCGCTATCAAATAAAGTTCCATTGCGCTTGCTAAAACTAGATCTCAAATACCACCAAGTACAATGTTTATACAACATGCTTTAGAGGATCTTTAGTGAAAAAGAGGGGGGGGGGGACCAAAAAAAACCCTGTTGGTGGTGGCGGAGAAGGCAGTCAAGCGGCCTGCAGGCAGAGATGCTGTGTGGGGAGCGACTTGTGTGGGCACTGGGCAGTCACAAACAATCAATTTTATTGGAATTCCACATGAAAGACCAATACAAAGTGGTGTACATGTGAGAAGTGGAACGAAAATCATACATTATTCCAAACATTTTTTTACAAATCAATAACTGCAAAGTGGGGTGTGCGTAATTATTCAGCCCCCTGAGTCAATACTTTGTAGAACCACCTTTTGCTGCAATTACAGCTGCCAGTCTTTTAGGGTATGTCTCTACCAGCTTTGCACATCTAGAGACTGAAATCCTTGCCCATACTTCTTTGCAAAACAGCTCCAGTTCAGTCAGATTAGATGGACAGCGTTTGTGAACAGCAGTTTTCAGATCTTGCCACAGATTCTCGATTGGATTTAGATCTGGACTTTGACTGGGCCATTCTAACACATGGATACGTTTGTTTTAAACCATTCCATT
>NC_090657.1:70388445-70513445 GCF_040937935.1 Hyperolius riggenbachi
TGTTTTTATTTTTTTTTCAAGGCATTTTACCTTTACAACAGATTACATAATAATGTAACAGGTCACAACAACAATATTTCATAAAAACAGTACTGTGCATTTTTGGATATGGAGACAACTTTGCATGTATGAAAAGTAACAAGCTGTTTGTAAGTAGGTGACGGTCTGTGTACACAAGATAAACATACGCCATTATTAACATCAGAAATAAAGACACTGGTGTATTAAATCCTGCAGTATTTACTGTTGGGAAATCCTCTTGCCAGCAGACTTTGGAAGAGCACACGCTCCCACAGGGGAGGATAAATGCAGTCATTTAGTCACATGCATGTAATTCCCCCTGCGGGGCTGTAGAGACACTGGATCATTCCAATAACATTCTACAGTTCCCATGGGAGCATCAGGGAAAGTGGGACACTTCTTAGTGAGTCGGCTTTACGTCCCCACAAGAAAACGTACAAGCCAAGCAGCGGACAGCTCTGTCTGTCACATCATCACCATGCATTCTGCGCAAGTCAGCAAGCCGCTCATGCACAGTATGCACTAATGAGTTATTATTTATATAGGGCAGCGCTGTACTGAGTATATAGTCTTGTCATTTAACTGTCTCTCACAGGAGCTCACAATCGGCAGCACGGTGGCGTAGTGGTTAGCGCTCTCGCCTTGCATTACTGGGTCCCTGGTTTGAATCCCAGCCAGGTCAACATCTGCAAGTTGTTTGTATGTTCTCCCCGTGTCTGTGTGGGTTTCCTCAGGGCACTCCAGTTTCCTCCCACATGCCAAAAACATACAGATAAGTTAATTGGCTTCCCCCTAAAAAATTGGCCCTAGACTACAATACATACACTACACAATACATACATAGACATATGACTATGGTAGGGACTAGATTGTGAGCTCCTCTGAGGGACAGTTAGTGACAAGACTATATATACTCTGTACAGCGCTGTGGAAGATGGCGCTATATAAATACTAAATAAAAATAATAATCTAATCCCTACTATAGAATGTCCATCGTAGTCCAGGGCCAAGTAACTTATCTGTATGTTTTTGGTATGTGGGAGGAAACCAGAGTGCCCAGAGAAAACCTAAGCAGAGAAAGGAAGAACATACAGGTTAAACTCTAAGGCTGCTGTCACAGTGGGACATTACAGGCGGACGTTAGAGCAGCCTGTAACGCAGCCCACCGCACAGCAATGAAAAATCAATGGGGCTGTTCACAGTGCGGACGTTGCGTTACATTGTAACGCTGCGTCACAAGACAACGTACTGCATGCAGTACTTTGGACGCGGCTGAGCCGCGTTAGACTGCTTGCACATGCTCAGTAATGTTGGGGAGGAGCGGAGAGCGGCCAGGCACATGGCTAATTAATATGCACTGCACGTTGTGACGTGCAGTGTTTACTTCCTGGAGCAGCCGCTCTGTGCGCCGATTGGCCGGCGGGACCACGTGATGCAGCATGCGCACAAGAGTGCATCACGGCATCACTGACGCCAGAGTGAGCTGCACAACGCGGCTCACTCTGATGTCCAGATCCAGCACCACCAGGCGTTCCGTTAGGGGGACGTTATGCGACCTTAACACCCCCTCTAACGCAACGTCCTGGTGTGAAATTAGCCTAAAAAATTGAATATTGTGCAAAATTCCATTTATTTCAGTAATTCAACTCAAAATGTGAAACGTATATATAAAATAGACTCATTACATGCAAAGCAAGATATTTCAAGCCTCTATTATCATGTTGATGATTAAGGCTTACAGCTTATGAGAACTCCAGAATCAAAATCTCAGACCGTTAGAATATTGTGAAAATATTCATTATTCTAGACTCAAAGTGTCAGACTCTAATCAGCTAATTCATCCAAAACACCTGCAAATGGTTCCCATTTCATATAGGAGTTTCACCTTTTAAGTTGAATTACTGAAATAAATGGACTTTTAGGGCTGGAACCCACAGGAGCGCTTTTGGCAGCGTTTTGGCAGCACTGCGATACGCTAGCAGTTTGCCAAAACGCTGGGCTAATGTTAATGGATGGGGCAACTTCCACAGGAGCGTTTGCGTTTCCCAGAAACGCAAACGCAGGACCTGCAGCATTTTGGGAGCGTTAGCGCTTCAATGCAAAGTATTGAAACGCTAGCAGAAACGCTCAGCAAAACCTAAACTGAGCGGTTTTGCTAGCGTTTTGCGGTTCAGCACACTGTAACAAAATGAAAAATAATTCACAGGACCAATCAGGATAAAAACGCAAAACGCAAAACGCTAGGCACCCGCTGGGGAAAAAAATACAATGTTGCAAAACACGACCAAAAACGCGCATGAATCCGCTTGCAAACCGCTCAGACAAAACGCTAGCGGTTGCGTTTAGCGTTTGCGGTTTGCAGTGGGTTCCAGGCCAAACACAATATTCTAATTTTTCTAATTTCACCATTACAATCCCTGTGACGTCCATTCCCTGGCTGAGATATGAACTGGGGACCCAGTGCTATCCACTACGCAACTCTATGTGGCAACTCTATGGAAACAGGAGTGAGTGAGTGTTAATCAAGAACTTTGTAAGGGGCTAATAACATTCAGGAGCAAATCATGAACTGATTGATTACGTACATTTCAGTACCACCAGATAAAAAAAGGTGTTTGGTTGAATTAAACCTTCATCTGTAAACAAGCTATTCTAGTAGAGATGTCTGTATAAGCAAAATGTGAGTCAAAAGTCTTATTTTATCTACTTCTTAGTAGTAGGCGTGGCTGAGCTAGTCTAACCCCTTAGTTAAAAGGTGTACCTATGTACTTAAAGAGACACTGAAATCTCTTAAAAATCATCTTTTTATTACAAAATCCTGTGTAACATTACTGTCCTAACTAAAACGCTGCATCCCCGCGGCTGTAATCTAACTAAATTCCCCCCAACTTCCCCCCTCCCTCTCCCCCGCAAAATCCACAACTTTTATGGTCGTGGATTTTGCTGCTGTTGGAGGCAGAGCTATGAGTCGCAGCTCTGCCTCCATTTGCATCTATCAGCGGCTGATCTCCGCCTCTCCCCGCCCCTCTCAGTGAAGGAAGACTGAGAGGGGCGGGGGAGAGGTGGGGATCCGGGCTGACAGACGCGCTGAGAGGCAGAGCTGCGGCTCATAGCTCTGCCTCTCACGGAAGCGCTGCCCGGATTGCCCCCCAGGGAGTTTGGGGGGATTTAGTAAGATTACAGCGTCGAGGATGCAGCAGTTTAGGTACGGCAGGGATGTAACACAGGTTTTTGTAATAAAAAGAGGATTTTTAAGACACTTCAGAGTCTCTTTATGACTGGGAACACACTTAGCAGAAACGCTAGCGTTGCGGAAAATGCAGCGTTTTTGCATGCAATGTTAGTCAATGGGCCGCATAAAAAAAAGGGATATAAAAAGAATACATATGTGTTTTGTATGTGTTTTCTAATATGCATTTTTAAAAAAGCTGGTTTTGTTGCATAGTTTTCAAAAACGCATCAAAAACGCACATAATGAAAGTCAATGGTAACGCAATGTAATGAGTTTTGTATCAGTTTTCATAAGCTTTTTTTTTTTTTTTTTTTTTTTTTTTTTTTTTTTTTTTTTTTTTTTTTTTTTTTTTTTTTTTAAAGAGGTTTTCTGATGCATTTCCGCTCCCTGTTGTCTTCTTAGTGATTTGCATGGAACACAATAGACAAACACATGGAAAACGCACACAAAAAGCTAGAAAAACGCATATTCGGGAAAAAAAGCAAGCACACAAAAAACGCACTACAAACTCAAAAGCACATGACAGAAAACACGACCTTTCACGCACTGACAAGTGTGCACCCAGCGTAACACACAGATATAGTTTAACTGTGTACTTAGCAGTTTGCTCCGAGTGGTAAAGAGCTCATCAACACCAGTCTTTGTGGTGCAGCTCGGTGCCAAACCAATCTTTGTATCCAAAAGTTAAATTTTGTGATTTATGCCATTTTCAGCCGCGAGGATGTGGCGTTTTAGGAGGGGCAATTAGGTTAAAGAGGTTTTGAAAGTAAAAACCTTGTTTTTAGGAGACTTCAGAGTCTCTTTAACACCAAACTCTGGTACAGCAGTTTTAACAGAACGGTTCCTGGATGAAATGAAAGCCATTATATTTTGTAATACGTCATTTCATGTCAGCCTAGCCACACTAAGGGCCAGATGCAGTGAACATGATCAATTTTCCAGATGATGGATCTCTGCCTGTTAAAGGACGGTAGCACATGTCCAGGTAACAGGTTTACGGGTGGTGCTCCACCAGCGATAGTAATGGTAAAATGACCGTGCAACTCCCTGCACATGGCAACTTTACGCAGTTTACTGAAGAGAACTGCAGCCACTAAAAACCTGCACTGTAGACCACCCTGCAGCGTTAGGGAATCTTGCCCAAGGACTCCTTACTGAAGAGGGACCGGTTCACTGAATAGTAAGAGCTGAGATTCGAACCCTGGTCTCCTATGTAGCCTTAAAGCGGACCTAAACTCAGAGCTTCCTCTCTGCTCTAAAAGATAAGCAACAGCGTAATAACCTTTAAAGATTTTTTTATCCCTTACAACTTACAGAACTCCTGCAATAAATAAGCAGTGGGTCTACTTCCTGCTTTCATGGAAGCAGACGATTGCCGAGTTCTGCCGAACGTCTGGGTTGACACAACTGAGATATCAAATTACACTTGTGATAACTTGAAGATGAGGGGGAATGAGACTGCCTAAACTCTCTTAAAGCGGACCTGAACTCAGAACGTCCTCTCTGCTCTAAAAGATACAGAACAGCAGAATAACCTTTAAATAAAATACATTACTTTGTTACAGCCGATACAAATCCTTAAATAAATCTGCACTGTTTCTACTTCCTGATTTATGGAAGCAGAAATATTAACAGCATGTGCTTTCAAATGAGCTTATCTACCATCTCTGCCATGGCAGTCAGGTGACTCAGGGGAGAGATAGAATTACAACTTGTTATTAGACACAAATGAGGGGAAATTAAACAGGCTACACTCTCTGAATACATACAGAGTGCATTTCTCTAGCATTCAGGTCCACTTTAATACATACAGGGTGCATTAATACATACAGGGTGCAGTCCTCTTTATTTTCCTTGTGTCTGTGCAAGAGTTCAGGTCCACTTTAACTAGTGCACAAAAGTAGCTTATGTGGAACCTGGTTGTCCCTTTTTTAAGCTGCATAAAGTTGCATAATTCTGCATCTACCTGGATTTGCATCCCATTGGCCATCCCTACGACAAATGCAAAGATGCAAAGTATAATTAACAAACATTCTAACTAAACGTTAGAAAGTCCAATGTAATAAAGCTCCATGAAGTCCTAGGTTTCCTTGGGCAAGACTCCCCAGAGCTCCAGGTTGGCCTACTGAGCACGGCTGCAGCTCTCAAGCACTCGGGAGTCCAGCAGGAGAAGAGCGCTATACAAAAGTTAGCATTATTATTAAAAAGGTCCAGATCAAAGTGTCCTGTAGAAAGTTCTGCTTAGCTGCAGAGATGAGAGCTGCTCCATTCTTCGCCATTGGCTCCAATACAGGAAAAGTTCCAAACCTTGCTAGAGCAATTATGTTTTTTCCTCACAGCATGCCGAATATTTCCAGCCATTGATTACAGTTCGCTTATCAAAGCCATTTTTCTTGGTAAAACTCTGTGAAGTCAAAGAGGCTGACTGAGCAGCTTCACTAATGACTGCAGGAGAGGCTGCCAGCTGTCCCGTGCCCTGTCCAGGGTGCTGAATGCTTATTACTAGCGAAACAGCACAGACAGATTACCTTGGATTGTGGTAACCATAAAGCCCTGTATCAGGCATTTTATTTTACCTGTTCCTCCACCTTTTAAGCCCTCTCTATACTCATCTGGGTCCTCCTGCCACTCCAGTTCCCCTGTCCTTACGTCAATCTTCTGCAATATCCGGCACTGCATCCCAGAATCCCCCACGGCACTTGAAGAATAACCTACGCTGCCTACTCTACATCATGCCACACTTAGGCCCCCTGAACACTGCAAATCCGATTTGCGATTCTGATTCCAATATTCTCTGGAAGCTTTCAAAAGAAAAACGCAGAAAAAATGCAGCATGCAGTAACGCTTAAAAATCGCAAATCGGAATCACATGTAAAATCACATCAAAATCAGAATCCGAATTGCATGTAGTGTGCACGAGGCCTGTAAGAGGTGAGAGGGAAATGGAGGCGGACATGATTATTTCCTTTTAAATAATGCACATTGCCTGGCTGTCCTGTAGATCCTTTGCCTCTAATACTTTAATCTGCATGCTTGTTCAGGGTTTATGACTTAGAGGTCTATGACACAACTGATAAGATTAGCTGCATACTTGTTTCAGGTGTGCGATTCAGACACTACTGAAGCCAGAAAGATCAGCAGGACTGGCAGGCAACTGGCATGGTTTAAAAGAAAATATATATGGCAGCTTCCATGGGTCTCACACCTCAGGTTTAGTTTGAAAAAGGACATCTCATGGCACATATCTAATCATGCAGTCATCATCTATAAGCTAATGAGAGAGAGTGAGTGAGGCCTAGTGCACATCGAGCGGTTTTTGGAGCGATTTGCCGGCCGTATCCGCCTGTAAAAACGCTTGGCTAATGTATTGCAATGGGATAGTGCACACCGGAGGCCGCAAACGCGCCTCCTGCTGCACGTTTGCGGTTTTCGGAAGCGTTTCATCCTCAATGTAAAGTATAGGAAAACGCAAACCGCTCTGAAAAGCGCTACTTCAGAGCGGTTTGCCAGGCGTTTTTGTTACAGAAGCTGTTCAGTAACAGCTTTTACTGTAACAATATGTGTAATCTGCTACCCAAAAATGCACCCAAAACCGCTAGGTGTGTTTAGAAAACCTCTCTTAACATACCTAGAATCGCTCTGAAATCAGCTCCAAAAACCGCTAGCGTTTTGTGGATCTGCTAGCGGTTTTGGTGTGCACTGGGCCTGAGTGTGAGTGTGTGGTGTGTGTGTGGGTGTGGTGTGGGTGTGGTGTGTGTGTGGTGTGGGTGTGGTGTGTGTGTGGTGTGTGTGGTGTGGGTGTGGTGTGGGTGTGAGAGCGTGTGTGAGCGTGTGTGTGCGTGTGTGAGTGTGTGTGCGCGTGTGCGTGCGTGTGCGTGCGTGTGCGTGCGTGTGTGTGTGTGCACGCACAACCAACATGAGTGCATGATCAACTCCACGACATGACCGTCCCCGTGACAAACCGCTTACATGACTTGTATTTTCCAAATACAAAGTTTTAAGTATAATTGATGTCAAGTTATATGTCACATTAAATAGTCACTATCGCCATGTAATGTTCACTGTAAGCTACAGTGTATCTCCTTAGTATGCAATAACGGTCACAGGTAAAACCCCTTATGTTTGTATAGCCCATCAAAATGAGATGAGATTTGAAGCCTTTCTTATTGTACCTTTCACTCATAACCAGCATTATGTATTTCAGTAGTTTGTGCTGCACTAGCTCTTTTGTGGGAATGAACTAGATAGGCTAGCCTTTTCTTCCTATACACTATATATCAGTGAGCCTTGAGCACCCATGACTCGTCCATGTCATTGGTTCATAAAAACTGATGTATAAGGAACACCCCAAAAGACCTGCTGTTTCTGAGATGCTCTGATTAGGTTGTCTAGTCATCACATTTACACATAGAAATTGGGGAACATAGCTACCTTTTATGCACAAACACTGCTCCACAGCAGCCTATGTGTACTGCACCACCTGAAAAACGGCCAGCATCTCCATTCCTCTACCTGCAACCCCCCTCACACTGATGCCCAATCCCTGTTTGAAAGTTCTGCCCTCACACATCTGTGATCCATAGCCATGTCTGAACCTTGCTCTGCTCACACATCTGTGATCCGTAGCCAGGTCTGAACCTTGCTCTGCTCACACATCTGTGATGTGTAGCCAGGTCTAAACCTTGCTCTGCTCACACATCTGTGATCCGTAGCAAGGTCTGAACCTTGTTCTGCTCACACATCTGTGATCTGTAACGAGATCTGAACCTTGTTCTGCTCACACATCTGATGTATATATAGCTAAGTCTGAACCTCTGCGTATATATGTGTGTGTATTATATATATATCCTATATACCCAGTGTTCAAGTCATGGGACAAGGTTTTTAAAGTGAACCCGTGGGATATGGAGGATGCCATATTCATTTCCTTTTAAGCAATACCAGTTGCCTGGCTGTCCTGCTGATCCTCTGCCTCTAATACTTTCAGCCATAGACCCTGAACAAGCATGCAGCATATCAGGTGTGTCTAACAAGATTGTCAGAACTGACAAGATTAGCCACATGCTTGTTTCTGGTGTGATTCAGACACTACTGCAGCCAAATACACCAGCAGGGCTGCCAGGCAACTGGTATTGTTTAAAAGTAAATAAATATGGCAGCCTCCATATCACTCTCACCTTAAGTTCATTTTAAAATGCCATGGCTGGTGTACAGTGTCCACAGTGTACAGGCTGCCGCAGGAGGGTGTTTTGTACGGCACCCAGTAATTTATGATTTGCACCACTGAAGGGATATGAGAAAGCATTATATCTGCATTTCTGAACAGGGAGCAATGCGAGGTGGACTTAATTACACTTACACTATAACTAAACGTATCCTATAAGAAAGTATAGATTTGAAACTGGCTCACCTGAGAAAAGCGTAATGATTGAACATCTGTTTGGGGTTTACAAAGGTTAATACTGTTTGGGGTTTACAAAGGTTAATACTTGTGCCCTCTCCCTAGGAAGATACCAGCAGATGTAAGGTATTCCACACATTCCTGGCTACCCAGAGGGTATACCGATCACATTGTTTCATCCTGAAACCTGCGCCTGGCTAATCTATGGAGCATCTGCTGTTTTGGAGAAAACCATATGCTATGAAGTTGATGGGGAAGGTAAGAAGCTCCTGACCATATTAAAGTTAATTAATTAAAAAGCCTCTGAAGAGAAGGTGTAACTAATAAATACATTTGTTGTGATTGAAATGCCTCTTGTATATTTGCTGTATACCAAGACAAGGAGAGAAGAGCGATCCTATGGTGCATTATTAACCTTTTTACCCATTTAAGATTCTTGTGGGAAAGCTTAGCTCCCATGACCTGTGCATCGAGTATGATCATGGCTCTGTGACATCCATAGTGTACTTCCTGCATCCTGTACATGGACAGGAATAGGAAGATATATGCAGATGTCCAGACCTGGCTACAGGTGACAAAGGCATGGCACAGACCAAAATGCATAGTGATAAGACAGCACACCTGTGATGCAGGCCCTCTCTCCACGCTACCAACGCTGCCCGAAAACCTGGCCAAGCTAAGGTAGATCCAGCAGACCTGCTGGCGGCTTGAGCCAAGTACACTAATGTAAGTGCAATATTTATGGGTTTTAAAGAAGAACAAGGTTGTTGCACCATAGGTGCGCGCGTCTCTCTTTGTCTCGGTATACAGCAACTTTTGCACCACTGAGAAACAGGAACAGCACCTTGGGTAAACCAACACAAAGCTAGCCAAGAACAAAGACGTGCAGGAGAAAGATCCACTTCTACAGTTGCACTAGTGTAGCTTTACCTGACAGTCCTGTTGGTCCTTCTAATTTATTTCTCTTGCCTCTATCAGTCCATAGTGTGAGAATTAATAACGCGAGGCCACACGTTACAATTTTTTTATTTTGATTCAATTTGACCAATCTGATTCAATTTTTGGTTGATTGGAAGCTTTAAAAAAAATTGTTAGATTTAACACACACACACACACACACACACACACACACACGTGTGTTCACGATTGCTGCAATTTTAGGAAAAAAGATTGTAAGTGTTGAAAAGTAGTAAGGGGGTGTCATCTGGTATGACAAGGTCAGCGTGGACCTCCAGTAACCAGAAAGAAAAAAAAAGACAGAGAAACAGACCAGGAGCACCAATAGTGTAGTATTTTCACAAAAGGGAAAATAAATCCACAATAATACTACTACTGCTACAATCATGGGTTGCTTTTGCTTTTAGGCAACCACTGTTAGGAGAAAAAAAACAGACATTGGGAGCTCAATCTGGTGTAGCAAGTTGTATCAATTCACACTCAGACAATTACATGTGATTGAATAATCACCAAGGTGGGTTGCAAAATTGGCAACCACTGACATGAACATGTGGGGGCTCAGAGCACTTTCAACTTTACAAAGTCTGCACCATTTTTACTGGCCTGATGAAGCGACTGTTGGCTGTGAAACACGTTGTCAAATTTGTGCTGAATAAAAGTCTTAATCTTTTAAATTAAGCTAAGACTTACCAGTTTTAATTATATTGGATGCCATCTTGCGATATTAACTAAAAATATCTTTTTAGGGCCCCTCTTGGTTTTTCCCACACGGTTTAGAGCACGTGGAGAAAACAGTCTCCACTCGGATGGAAAGTCCTCTTCCATGCTTTGGTCACACGCCAAACAAAAAGGTCCACTAGAACCCCCTGATTACTGGCTGCAGGGATGACCCCTAAGAGGGGGACTAGACTATACAGGGTGGGAGGAGTCACCCCAGTGTGAGTGTAAACTACCAATTTGGGAGTGGTCTCATTGTCACTATGTCAATTTTATTAGCAATGGGAGAGACACTGTACTGCACCTGGCTTAGGCGCTAGCAAGACAAATCTATATTATTTCCATTCAGACTGACACAGATGTGACATATGGAATGAAAATACCATGGAAGGATAAAAGGTGTCCATACACGTATCAATTTTCCTAACAGGTCATTAGAGTGATCCAATCTGCAGGGAAACAATTTCCAAAATGCTTCTACTCAGATCGATTTACAATCGTTTTATCAATTATGGGAAAAATATACCTAAAAAAGACCTAAAATCTATCAAGAGCGTGAGGTCATGGGGAGGTGAGGGAAAGATGCATTCTAATTGTCCCAATTATGCATTGTAGCTGATACAAGGGGATTTGTACCCAATGCTATTTAGTCATTTGGTTCCCAGATGCGTCTGAGCTAAGTGCTTGTGTGAACTGATATCGGATTATTATTCTGCCTACCTGGTACCGATTTTTGCCTGGATTTTGACTATTGTCTGCTTGCTGCCTGCACTGATTTTTGCCTGGACTTTGATTGCCTTACTGTTGCCGATTTTTGCCTGGATTTTGACTACTCTCTGCCTGCTGCCTGTATCAACCTCTGCCTGGATTTGACTCCTCTCTGCCTGCCTGTTATCTGCTATGGCGTAAGCCTCCAGAAGGCGTCTCACACCGGAAGGGCTGGTGGAGTTTTAGGACAGCAATCTGCAGTCACTGGCAGTCTCAAGTGATAGCGATGCACTTGGGGTTCTGTCATCTGACCCAGGTAGCGACAGTGAGGCCACCAACACTGAGGACCGCATTTGGTGCCCCACTGACACCTCCATCACCGCCCCCACGTTTCCCTTTTACTGGGTAGACTGAGAACAACCCCCTGGGGTTGCATCTGCCTGAAATATCATTCCACAGCAGATGCCAGAGTTGGGAGCCGTGCCTCCTACACTGAGAGCCCCGAGCGCCTCACTGGCCGTCACTTCATGGACTATATACCACCCACTCCTCCCCCCAAAAAATACACCAACCAGGACATGTTTGCTGCTCAAAGACTGATGAAAAGGGGAAAAAAGTCAGAAAGGAATCCCGATTCTACTGCACCGATTGTGATGTTGGCCTCTGTGCTGTTCCCAGTTTTAAAACACCATATGCGGGAGGTGTATTAGGTATACATTTACATACCAGGCCTTTATTCTGACATATTTTGGCGAGTTATGACTTAAGAATTGGAGGCCTAAACTTCTTGAAAAAAAATGTACTTTTAGACCCATAAATCCAGACAGAAATGAGCCGCCAGGGAGGTTAATTTAACTTATCTATGTGGAAAACAGGAATAGCCACACCCCCTCACCAGAATATTACAATGATCTCCCTGATCAGGTCTGCTGTCTGAATTCTGCAGTCTACATTAAAGAGGCACGGCAGAGACAGTAGAATACATGCAATTATTTTATGCGAATTTTCATGTTTTCGGCATCAGAACCACTCCCTAGATCTCTATATTGCTGCAGATTGGTATGTGGCTCCACCCTCCCAGTGGTGCTTAAATTAGACTGTTTAGCTATGCAAAATTATCATACTAAACCATTTGGGGAGATCAGGTATATTTTGTACTGGCTTCGGAATTCTCAGGAACAAACATTTCTCAGAGCTGGAACAGACAGGACTAAAGATATGACTGTGCATTAACCCCCTTGGAAGTATGATTCCGGATTTCAGGGTCTAAAAGTGGTACAAATCTTTTGCATGTTTTTAGAAAAAAAATCAAGCTACTAGGGAGATCTGCAGCAGCCCAGCACTAACTCGCCTCCCTGGGATCCGGTGCTGCAGTTTTCCCTCCGTCCTCCGGGTGGCGCTGTAACCCTTTAGTGAGATTGCCAGTTGTCATCATGACAACAGACGGCGATCTCACCAGGGAGAAACAGAGCCTTGGAGGAGAGGAAGAAGAATGGTGGCTGACGTCTGGATCCCGCAGGAGCTGAGTGAAAAATGCCGGCTGCACGCATTGCTCTGCATAGACCTCCAGTGGCTACCACAAGTTCAGCTCGGAGTTACCGCTTCTGGCATCTTTTTCCACCCCGAGCTGTACTCGTAATTACAGCTAAATTAAGTATGTCACTGAGGATGCAGCTATCAGAGAAATAACTACAAATCATGGGTCCACTCAATGTTCACACCCTTTCCCTTGCCTAACACTGGTGATCCTCACAGCCTTGGGGCCCTTCTTGCAAGGGTCATAAAACAAGTGTGGACATAGTAATCTTCACACGCATAACAAGTTTAGCCACAAAAACACCTGATCTGGAGGATGGATCACTTTTGTTGGCGTGAGTGAAGTATTAGTTGGGACCCCCTTACAGCTCTGGACACACCTGCAGTTGCAGGGGCTGCTCCCCTATAGTTACGCCCCTGCATCTGTGAAACTGCAATTTCAAATTGCATCAACTCTACTGCCTATCGTGACCCAAGCAAAGGATGCAAACTGCTGCCACTTAAAGTGGATCTGAGATAAAAATGTTACTCATTGCAAAATTGTGCCCCTTACATATAGTTTATAGGGCATTCCTCAAGCCAAATACTTTTTTGTTTTAATACCCTAATTCCCTATAAACTAAACATGGATCGCCCACAGCTTCTCCATGGCCTAGGCATTCTGAGTCCCATGTAGCAAGTGCTCATGGGAGCTCAGTCTGGGAAGGAGGAGGTGGCATTACCAGCCAGAGATTTCAGAGGCAAGAGGGCGGAGAGAGGAGAATAGAGGAGGAGAGGGGAATAGAGTTTTCACAGGCTGAGGGGAGGAGATGCAGAGCAGCTTGCCTGTGTGTAATGATCACAAGCAGAATATGGCTGCTCTCATTGTATCACTGGAATAAATAATCATATACTATTGAAGCTGTTTGCAGCTAGATTTGCTGTGTAAACTATGTAAACTTTAGATTATATATAGACAAGTTACTTGTTATAGTTAGTTTTTCATCTCGGATCCACTTTAAAAGCACATGATCGATGGAGGAAAGTGCTCAGCTACACATGCTGCCCTGTCAGTACATTATATCATTACAGGGAGGGGACACAAGTGGTTACATTGGCCCAAATATAAGGTTTCATCTGAGGCCATTTTTGGCCATTAGTCCTGGTTTAGCTGAGCTATGCACAGCAAATGGTGCAATCACTGTATTGTGTATGTAGGACAGCAGGCTTCCATTACAGACATACATCTAATAATTACTATGACAGACGCCACCTCTGCTCAGCAAGCAAAGCCAACCAGCTGCTGCATCCAAAATGACCTATAAACTTCCCAATTGCCTCGTATCCAGCATTCAGCACCGCCAGGCACGCTGTAAATGATCATTTACATCACGGTACTCTGCAATCATCCTGGCCTTCCTGTACACAAGCAGCCATTGCTGGCGCTGACTAGAGATCATCACAGCAGGTGACTAGCGGAAAGACTACAGAGTTATCTGGTGTGACAGAATGTGAAAAGCCATCCGGTGCCACTGATCACACGCATCGCCTACAGATGAACACAGGATGGCAGGGGTGAATTCTGGGGGAAGAAAATCCTGGAGTAAGAATTCAGCTGTTGCTCATAGCAACCAGATTTCTAGTAAAATGAGATTGAACGATAGAGACAAAAGCTTTAGCTTTCTTTCCTCTAGTTTTTAAACTACTTAATTAGCACTGCATAGTAGAATACAGTAAATTATTCAGGATACCACTTTTATGGTAATTTTCCTGGTTCCAGCATCAGAAACACTTCCTGTAGCTATATATTGCTGTTTATTGGTTGTAGCCCCGCCCTCCCAGTGATGCTTAGCAGGGATTGAGTATTCCGGCATGAAGGAGGAAGTGCGGTAGTGAGTCATGGAATGTGTCCCATAGGTCGCGTGCAAGTGGAGTGAGAAGCATAGACGCCGACGGACTTCTGCGTAAGTAACCCCTCCGTCTCCCGTGGTCACACCTGAGGCAATCAAGCCTCATTTTAAATTTCGATTTCGAGTTGTTGAATACTCAAAAGCTCATCCCTGATGCTTAGCTTAGGCTGTTTGGCAAGGAATGTCATTAGCCGTTGTGGGGGTCAGTTGATCCGCTGGGCAGATCACTCATGGCTTGGGGGCTGCTGTACATACACCTGATTATCGGCTGAGGTGGTCATTCTCAGCCGTATTAGTCAGACGTGTGTACAGCTATAGACCCTGAACAAGCATGCAGATCAGTTGTCTGACTGCAGTTGGACTAGATTTTGGTGTGTGATTCAGACACTACTGAAGCCAGAAAGATCAGCAGCCCTTCTCACTTCAGGGTCCCTTTAAGTAGCAATTGGCAGCTTCATTCAGTTAAAGAAAAATGGCACCATTGACTGTTTTTGTTCTGTAAATGCCTGTTTGCCCCTCTAGCCACAGATCAACAATTTGAAAACACGTTTTTTTTTCACTTGGCTTCACTGAAGCCAATAGTAATCTACACTTTCAATGAGGCAAACGCTATTTGGGGGTCTATAAAATATAGTTAAAAGGGGGTCTGGTGAGCTGTCACCCTAAACGAAAAAAACAGACAAAGGGAGCCCAAATGGTGCAGTACTGTACGTCACACTCAATAGGTGAAATAACAAACAGTATACAGAGGGTACTCACAAAAGGAGGAGGTTACAATGGGGTAACCAACCTCTGCAGGCAGGTGGAGATTAATAAACCCGGCTCCACTCGGGGGTCCCGGACAGCCGGAAATGGTGCACCTTTCAAGGAAAAGGCTGGGTCCAAGGGTACCCCCTACCCTGATGAGAACGGGGGAGGGGGGGGGTATTGAATGCGCAAACAGGATGAAAGGGTGCCCAAGGGATAATAAAATGAATTAAAATCGATAAAATAAATAAGATTTGAGGTGGCTTACCTCAATGAAGGAATTCATATAACAATGAATAATCTTTAGTAGCACTGGCAATACATTTCGTGGGTCTCCACCCGCTTCCTCAGGCCAAATCAAGTGCCACGCTATGTTCAGAGCCAGAAAATGAGTGCCTCTTTCGTGGGCGGAGACCCACTAAACGTGTTGCCAGTGCTATTGAAGATTATTCGTTGATCTAGGAATTTGTCTTCATCGAGGTAAGCCACCTCAAACCTTATTTATTTTATATATTTTAATTCATATAATTATCCTTTAGGGCGCCTTTTCATTCTGTTTGTGTCTATAAAATAGGGATCACATTGATCGCAACTCTATACTGACATTCAAATCACTGCACAACTTGCACCCGGGATACATGAAGGACTTACTGAAGCTGCACCACACCCCTCACAACCTCAGATCAGCAGGATCCATAAACTTGGTCACCCCCAGAGTGCACCTCAAAACTTCTGGAGACAGAGCTTTCAGTCATGCTGCTCCCTACTCTTTGGAACTCCCTACCACACCTAGTAAAGACAGCCTCTTCCCTGGAGCTATTCAAATCCAGACTGAAAAGCCACCTGTTTAGCCTGGCATTTCCGGACTTCTAGAACTCTTCCTCTGTACCCCGATTTACCAATCAACCAATAATTGGTCTGAGCCATGCTTATGCGCTTTGAGTCCTACGGGAGAAAAGCGCTTTACAAATGTTATTTGTTGTTGTATAAAATATTGCAGTCACTTCTAGCTAATAGTTATTCGCTAAAATAGCGGTGACCAACCATACCGCTAGCAGCTTTTGTGTGCTGGGAAATTGACAGCTGTATGCTGAAAGGTCGCTACAAGTACCAGTATAAGTAGACTTTAGTTATATGGGAAAGCATTCATTACAGTGAAGCGCGCTTATGTTTCAGAGAACAAGGAATAGCGCCGATCAGAATCACAGATAGCATCATAAACACCAGCCAGCTATATAAGTACAGGCATAAAAATAGCAGTGTATGTGTAATATAGAAGTATCACCATCTCCCTTCTGTGCTGAGGGGAGAGAAATGTGTGACAGTCATGTAAGGGAATAAACCCCTCAGCATAACATGCACTGCCTCCGCACACAACTCACCTTCCCCAGCGAGGTGCTTGGCCTTGGCAGACTTCTTCATTTTGTTCAGGACAATGCGGTCAGCATCCAGCGCCTGTAAGGGAGAAAAAACACTCCATTATAATACACTGTGAACACACCTACTAGATGGATGACTCATGTAAATGAATGAAAACAAAATGCAAGGTATCCTCAGCTGCACCCAATTCCATGTCTGATACAAAAGCCCTTTTTATAATTCAAGGTAAAAAAAAAAAGTAATTTTTTGTTCCAGTCTGTAGTTTTGTTCCAGTCTGTAGCTTCCTTGTAACCATGGCAGCAGTCCAATGTTGGTGGACAGAATCACCTGAGATTCCCATTTTTCTTATGGTGTAAGAAAGTTAAAGGGAACCTCAGACAGGGTGGGGGATTTAAAAGAACAAAATATTATACATACCTGGGGCTTCCTCCAGCTCCTTACGGGCTGATCATTCCCTCACTGTCCTCTTGCGCCGCCTGGATCTTCCGCAAACCGCAATTCAGCAAGGGAAATCCTCCGGTCTTGGGCGCACTGTGCACGTGCGGCTGTTATGCTCCCGTGGCCAGGAGCGTTCTGCCAGTACTGCTGCGCAGGCGCAGAATACTTCCAGCCACGGGAGCGCGACGTGGGAGTGTGCACAGCCGGACTGCGCCTGCACCGACTAGCACCAACTGACAGAACTTTCCAGGGCAAATTGTGAAGCATCCAGGAGGCGGTGGAGGTCAGCGATGGAACGATCAGCCTGGAGGAGGCTGGAAGAAGCCCCAGGTATGTTTCATTTATTTAAATCCCCCCCGTCTCCGGTACACTTTAAAGTATATATTTGTATTCACTCGAATACAAGTCGACCTTGTGTATAAGTCGACTCCAATATTTGCCCCTTTTAAGCTGGATTTTTTTTTTTACAGACTCAAGTATAGCTAGCAAGTTAATGGCTGCACTGGGGGACCAGGAAGAATCATCAGCTGCACTGGGGGACCAGAAGGAGTTAATGAATGACTGCACTGCATAAAGAATTGCAGCCATTACCCCCTCCTGTCCCTAAAGTGCAGCCAATAACTCCTCCAAGCCCTCAAGTGCAGCAATATTTCACCCCCCCCCCCCCCCCCCCCCTCCTGCAGCCCAGTAGCTTTCCCTTTGCCCCTTTCCTTGTTCATTGTTGTGGCCAGGACTTTTAGACCTGTGTTTTCTTGGCATTTCCTTTATCAAAAAATCATCACTTACCACTACTGGGCAAATTAACGCAAATGTGAGTGTTGCTAATAGTACAAATATTACTCAGCTCTTGTGTTGACTTGTGTATAAGTCGACCCCTATACTTTTATTTAGTATGTACAGTAACTCTGTGGTGATAGGGATATGAAGGATGGCTTATTTCCTTTTCTGACTATACTGCTGACCATCTGCCTCTATGGCTGGGAGTACACTTGTGCAGAATTCCATAAGTTTTTCAAAAGTGTGGAAAACATGTTTATTGCACACAAAAGAACTATCACGTGGCAGTGCCATCCCACCAATGGGCATCAATCACTCTTCACTGCCGCTTTTGTAAATGTACTGAGCGCCAGCAGTAGCACACAATTCCCAAATGTGTCATGTGACATCTGGTTGGTAGCGCTACCTGCTTGGATGTACTGTACATGAATGAGAATCGGCACTGTTGAAACGGTTTGAGGCTGGCAGAAGAACAAACACCTCCATATAACTGCTAACACCTGCCGGCTGTCACAGAGCTTGGCCGTTTTAGGTTATTAAACAAAATTTAAATGTAGGATTTTTATCTGCAGAAGCTCGGTGTCACACAAGAGGCGATATTTGGACATTCTAATTATTAAGCCATTAGATGTTATAATTAGATCTGTGGCCGGAGGTAGGCTATAATGGCAATCTGTACACGGGTATTAGCATCAAACACACCTCGCTGGCCCCAAAATAAATAGGAATATTGATTGGTGAGAATTTTATCTTGGAATGAAAACAAAACACTTTTTTTTAGTCAAACCTTAGAATAAAACACTCAGCTGTGTATTTTCATTAGTGGAGACCACCCGGACCCATCTAGCATCACAGAATCTCCCCCAGAATGAAGTGCCGATCGTTAATGATCTCTGCTCCCCCTCCTCGGGCTGTTAGGAATGCAGAGAGCTGCAATAATTGTGGTGCCTGTGGGGAGGCTTCAAGCAGAGCCAGTGTATCGGGAGGGGGCACACGGAACACTGAGTGGGTAAATATCAGACATGATACAATTAAAGACATCCTTCTGGGACTCCCAATCCAATAACTGACCCGCATTGGATGCCTGTGTCTGAGTCACAGCAGAATCACAATACAGCTTTCCCATTAACCTATCCAGCGCTGATGCCTCTGGGAGGCTGCCAACTCATAACTGACAGAGCCTCCGTCTGTTCCAGACTGGGTACAATGTACAAACTGGTTTTGCGAAAAGATTATGGCCAGGACTGAAGACAAATCATCGTATGGTAGACTAGATCCACAGCTGTTAAAATGGCTTTAATCTACAGATTGACTGAAAAAATTGTCCTCTACCCTCCATTTACCATCAAAAGTTACTATTTTAAATATCATTGACCAGGACCAGTTTAAGGGGCTCCGGGGCAAACTTAAAGGAAAGCTGAAAGGGATATGGAGGCTGCCATCTTTATGACCTTTTAAACAATACCGGTTGCCTGGCAGCCCTGTTGGTTTATTTGGCTGCAGTAGTGTCTGAATCACACCAGAAACAAGCTAATCCAGTCAGACCTGACAATGTCAGAAACACCTGATCTGCTGTATGCTTGTTAAGGGTCCATGGCTGAAAGGATTAGAGGCAGAGGATCAGCAGGATAGCTAGGCAACTGGTATTGCTTAAATGGAAATAAATATGGCAGCCTCCATATCCCTCTGGCTTCAGTTGTCCTTTAAAGAGAGCCTTATATCATTGACAATCACGTTTCCACCAGTAGTGGGGAAGCAAGGGTGGAGAGTGGGTGGTTATAGTGGAAGGGCAGCACTCACAAAAGGGGAACACTTCAAGGGGTAAACCCTAAAGTTTACGGTCCTAAATTGTGAAAATCTAGGGGGGGGGGGGGGGGGGGGGGTCGAGGACAAACAAAAATCCGCAGCCAGACCTTGCATTGCAGCATGTTACAGTAGCAGGGCAGTAGTTATGGGAAGGTCATACTGGAGGGCAGGGGTGTGACTGCAAATTATGAGTGCACCCCTCTTTGAACAAAACTTTTTGGGCCCCCAATATTCAAACCCCAATCCCCATCTCCCCTTGGTGGCAATCACAGCCAGGAGTCCTACAACAAGGGTGACCAACATGTGGGGCCACAACATCTGATCTTCAGGATGGACCTGTTTAGAGCATACATGTCTAAACAGCCATTAAATTTGCCCTCACCTTGGTTTCCTCACTTTGAATTATATTTGGCCCACTCTAGACCACCAGAAAAGCTATATTGGAGGGTAAACCCTAGATCACCATGAAAGCCTTATAAGAAGGGGAACAACACTAGATACCAGGGAACTGTATAGGAAAGGGAAGGGGGCCACTAGACACCAGTGAACTGTATAGGAAAGGGAAGGGGGCCTCTAGACACCAGGGAACTGTATAGGGGTAGGAGGGGGCCTCTAGACACCAGGGAACTGTATAGGGGTAGGAGGGGGTCACTAGACACCAGGGAACTGAAATAGGGAGGGAGGACCACATCAGGGAATTGTAGAGATGAGGGAGAGAAGACACATACACATCAGGGCACTGTATGGATGATGGAGAGGAGCTATTTGACACCATGGAACTTTATAAGGGAGAGAGGTGGCCACTAGACATTCAGGTTGGCCCACGACTTGGTCTCAGAGCTCAATTTTGTCCCACTTTGTATTGGAGTTCGACACCCCTGGTTTAGAGGGAGGGAGGGTACATTGGTGGGGCCCCCACAGCTCTGGACCCCCTGTGGTTGCAGAGACTGCACCCCCTATAATAACATCCTTGCTGGAGGGGCAGCGCTGGAAAACCCTATTGCTATATCTGGAGTGGAACCTGTGGTCATCTAGCTATGCCACTGCAGGCAGGACTGACATATGAGCCATGGCGGTACAATGAAGCACTGCAGAATACTGAAACGTGAGGTACAGGGAAGACTGAGCGATGCAAAGTTAGGAGATACAAAAATACCCTCAAATGCATGAGAGTAAGCAGGAAGGATGGTGTGTGAGGTACAAACAGGAACGAGGTAGAGAAAGTAGTACTGATGTATAATGAGGTGCATAGAGAATCGGGCTAATATGTGGCACAGAGAGGGATGAGCTATAATGAGTTCTGGGGTACAGAGACCTGAAGAATAATGGGGTAGGTGACATGCAGAAGTAATATTAATTGTCCTGCAGCCAGTCATTTGTCAGTCTGCTCCGAGCCTCCCCAGCAGTCATCCCTTTTACCACCAGGGCTCTGAAGATGACGGATGGGTCTGGGTGCAGTTATTTGCTGACACTGGTGAAAAAAACTGTTACAGGCAATTGGAGCTTGTTGAAGGAGAAGCAATAGCTGCAAAATCATTAAGTAGTGCTAAATTCGGTGTTAGTCCTGCCTCCGTTTATACATGAACTGCACACAATTATTCTGCATTACAATAGAATCTGTGGTGTTTGCTTTTGTACTGTTATTTGTCTATTATGTTTAGTGCTGAAAAGATCTGCATTAACATGTAAATTATAGGCTAGCAATGAATATTTCATATTTAACAATTAAAGCCTTCGGGTGGAAGCTCTGAAATGCTCTGTGGCGGATTTATCAATATTGGCGCAGTGAAAGTTGAAGCCAAAATGGAGCTGTTGCCCGTGGCAACCAGTCAGGTTTCCGATCCTGTTCACAGTGCTCTGTTGGGTTGCAGAATAATTCTGCATGTAAACTCTCAGCCCATACAATTCCATGGGGCTGTTCACAGTACGGATCACGCTATTCTAACTCGTATAGCATGCAGGGCTTGTATTAACCCCTTAAGGACCGTAGGCTTACACCCCCCTAGTGACCAGGTTATTTTTTTGCTAATTAGGCCCCTGCAGCTTTAAAGGGAACCTAAACTGAGAGGGATATGGAGGTTTCCTTTTAAACAATACCAGTTGCCTGGCAGTCCTGCTGATCTCTTTGTCTGGAGTAGTGGCTGAATCACACACCTGTAACAAGCATGCAGCTAATCCAGTGACTTCAGTCAGAGCACCTGATCTGCATGCTTGTTCAGGGGCTGTGGCTAAAAGTATAGAGACACAGGATCAGCAGGAGAGTCAGGCAACTGGTATTATTTTAAAAGGAAAAATCCATATCCTCAGTTTAGGTTCCCTTTAAGGGCTCGCTGCAGGGCCGTACCACTACGCACACAAATTACCCCTCCCCCTTTTCTGCCCACCAACAGAGCTTTCTGTTGGTGAGCTCTGATCACTGCCGGCATGTTTGTTTTTTAATTTAATTTGTTTCTACATTTTTTTTATAAATATTCCTATTTTCCCTCCCTCCCCCCACCAGCCAATGACAGCGATAGGCTGTCAGGCTTCAGCCTATGACAGCGGATCGCTTCTCTGCCTCCCAGGGGGACAGCCGTATGACACGTGTACAGTGCAGAGCGGCCGTAGATAGCAGAGCTGTACCATGTAAATAAGCGGTTTCGTTGTCTAACAGTCTCCTAGAGGCGATCGCCACTGGGAGACGGATGACGGAGCTTCGTCATTCTAGCGGGATGCGCGGTTTCCCCTGCAACTTCCGCACCCAGGATTTCACGCTAATTGGTGTTGAGCGGTCCTGGGGCTGCCGCCGCGTTCACGCCAGTTGGCGTGGAGCGGTCGGCTAAAGGTTAAAGACTATGTCCAGTCTTCACTGCAGTAAGAGCTGGATTTCTATAATAGGCTACAAAGGCCTGGGCGTTGGGAGGCTGCAGCCAAGGGGGTGGCTGGACATGGAAGAGGGACAGCTGCATATGGAGTAGGAGGCTGCAAATATAAAAAGGAAACTGCAAATGGGGAACACCAAATAGAAGAGGAGGTGTTACTTCACAAGAGAGCTGTACATGAAAGAGAGGGGCTGCTGTACTCTGATAGTCCACATGGGATGGGGTGGCTGCACATGGAGTGGGGGATGGCTGTACATGAAAGAGAGGTGCTGCTATACATAGATAGTCCACATGGGATCGGGTGGCTGCACATGGAGCGGCAGATGCAGCTGCACATGGAGAGGAAAGTTGGCCTAGGAGCTTGAAAAGTATAAATCTGGCCTTGACTGCAGATCACGCTCATTATAACACATTATAATGCGTGAGTTGTGCAACTGACCATAGTGAACCCAGCCTCAGGCTTCTGATTGGTGGCTCTGGCCAACTGCAAAACTTTTTTGTTTTGTTTTTTTGACTAGATCATACAAGCTCCCGAGTGACTTGCACATGATTAACACTACTATACCCTAAAAGAGTATCTTGTCTGTTCCAGTTTTTATATAAGCTTGCTTTATGCATGGTATGCATCTACTGCTGGACATCCTCATTACAAATCCCAAGAGGCCCAACAGAAAAGAGCATCCCATCCTTTAAACTTTCTTTCAGGGATTAACGCTGGGGGGGGAGGGGGGGGGGGTCACATGACTCCCATCACTTTAAATGGACAACCTAGCTCATCTTCACACCTACCTGGCTTGCTGCCCCCCCCCCATTACCTCAGACTGTAAGCCTTTGCCAGGGCCCTCCCTACTTGTGTATCCTACTTCCCACAGAGTAACATGAACTTGAATAACAGACTACTACTCCAGTGTATGACCTGGCATTGTGTACCTTATTACTTATTGTCAGTATTGGGTTATTAACCTTATTTATTGTCCAGCGCTGTGTAATGTCGGTGCTATATAAATACAATAAATAATAATTATAACCTCTTCCTTCTAAGTTCCCTAAATAAACCCTCCCACCTCATGCCTAACCCTTATCTCTTAGTGCTTAAATAGAGCCTTGTAACTCCGGCACCCCCAAAAAATAAATAAATCACTAGTTGTAGCCTATGTAAGTCTACAACCATTAATTCCTATGTAATAATCAATGGGCAACTATCCGCATTGGAGATGAAACTCACCGATTTGGAGCCCGATTACTCCCCTTTCCCAAAATATAGTCTAGGAAGCCCAGTTATTAAAATGTGAGGATGAAGGCGCAAACACTCAGAGGCTGTGTGCAGCAACAAGCTGTATTGGAGCAACGAGGTAACACACACTACATGATTAGGGTGGAGCACTTCCTCAGGAAAGGGGAGGGGAGACCAGGTGGGTCAGCTGGGGGTTGGTGGAAATGGAATTTGGCAGTAAAATAGCGGCCCCTAAAGGCATTTTAGGAGGTTCTGTAAGGGGGGTCCCAGGTTATTTTTTTTTCTTGTTTGCACCATCTTGAATAAGAGATTCAGCTCTGTGGATGGGATATCACATGGAGCAGGACATATCTGGTGCACTGCGTGGGCGGAGCAGCCTCCCAGCCTCCCATCTTGCACATTAGTTTAATGTACAACAGTTACAGCAAAACCAAAAGAGTGCATTGCCAGGTACATTCACATATTTTACAAAAAAAAAAAAAATTACAACGAATATTCACAAAATACAGAAAATCTTTTAAAAATAGGAAAAAGAGCCTTTTGTAAATATTGTTCTAAATTAAAGCTGGGTCATCCTCTAACTGTTGTGCCGTCCCCTGAAATCATTGATAGGTGGCAGAAATGTCATTTTATGTTCCCAGAAAGGGCTGAACGCAACAGAGAAATCGGAATTAACAGATAAGGTAAAAACCACCCCTTTCGGAACAATGCCTTAGCCTGTCACAAGTTGCCTAGGCGTATAAATAGCGGTAAGAGTATATATATAGCCCTGAGCCAAGCTGTGGCTGAGTCAAGCAGCTTCTGTGATGACACTTCCTTGTGGTGGGCTAATGTGTAAAACACACGGTATAGCACAGCCCTCACACACCATCTGACAAAGGTATCACAAAGCACCAGTTAACCCTCAGTAGCCTTAATAAGCAAAATCGGGAGCAAAGCCAGTTCAACAGCAACAGAGCGTGGGATGAAACCCCATATATCTAGCAGGGAAAATGGAATATCTAAAAACGTCTGTCGTTCCAGAGACCGGAGCTGATTAAATAAGGCAAAGTGGAAATTATAGTAAAATGAGGTGACCTGCTGAGCTTCCAGACTGGCCAGTGAAGTCATAATCACAGTAAATTATCAATAGGAAGGCTAGACAGCTCAGAGGGGATGGACTCTCCTCCTCATGGTACTCCTAAACGCTGTACAAAAGCACAGTCTGTACACAATTTGTGTCAACCACCAGAATCGAACTCAAAACCTTAGGATGACACTGCTTGGCTCCAATGCTGTACAGAAGCATCACTCGGTCACAGCTAAGAGACTTGTTGGTTCCTATGGCAGAAAGGAAGGGGGGGGGGGGTGTTTGCAGGCCTGTAGCAAAAAAAAGTAATTTGCACATTATCCTCCTAGGTGTAGTTCAATCTGTCAAGCCGTTTTTGACAAAGATTAGCTAGGATTATAAGAGTTATTAAGACTAGCTGGCAAGAATTAAGTAGTTTGACTTAAAGAGGAACTGTCGTGAACATCTTAAAATTTAAAACACATTCAAATAAGAAGTACGTTTCTTCCTGAGTAAAATGCTTGCGCCCTGCTGTGACCGTACCCTCCATCCCCTGTAACGTGGTGTGCAGTGTGCGCTGCTCAAGACTACCTGTGTCCCCTGGCTTGTGGAGCTGAGCATGCAAGCAACATGTCAGCGGTTCAATGATTGGCGATTCTTCCTGTGTGGCAATTGCTGTGTCTCATATCTATGACGCCATCTAGCGGCTTCTTGAGACACGGCTGTATAATCATGGGGCACATCTGGCTATGGGGAGGGGGGCTGACTTGTACTGGGGGCACATCTGGCTACTGTGGAGGGGGCTATATTGGGGAGGGGGCTATATTGGGGAGGGGGCTTATACGCAAGTCAATCACTCTTTCCTGGTTTCTGAGGGAAAAGTACATCGGCTTATACATGGGGCGGCTTTTATGCGAGTATGTAAGGTATGTCTCTGAGCAACGTAACAAAAGGAAAAAATCGTAATTCGTGTATGCAGAATTATTGGAGAAGAGCGGATATTCTCACTAGTTTCACGGTCATAATGACATGGCAGCCAGAAAAGCAAAGCTTGCTGTATACCGGTCAATAGAACATGGCCCCTGATTCAATTAACTGTAAGATGGGTTCTACATTAAGACGAATTCTAAATTAAATCCATGTATTATTAGTAGCTTCACTGAACAACTCACTTAGCCTCACCTGACCACACTGTGTACAGTTGAAAGGCTTTAAACCACATGACTCTCTGTGATACTTTGCCAGGGAGTTCAAGTTCACAGACCAGTAACCAAATAACTCAATAAAGGAGTATTAATCATTTACCACTGCATTTGGAGGAGTCAAAAATGACTCTAAAAACAAACAGATATAAGTGTAGTATTTCAGGAAATCGTCAATGTAGAATAGGAAATTTCACGAAAGTTGCAAAAATCAACCATAACTTGTGCCAGTAAGGTTGATTCACAAAATATATCTTATGAATTATTTCTCTCAACTCATGGGCTCATTCCTTATTGGTCTTAAAGTGAACCCTAGGTGAGAGTGATATGGAGGCTGCCATATTTGTTTCCTTTCAAACAATACCAGTTGCCTGGCAGCCCTGCTGATCTATTTGGCTGCAGTAGTGTCTGAATAAAACCAGAAACATGGAGTCAACTAATATTGTCAGATCAGACAATTGTTATCAGAAACACCTGATATGCTGCATGCTTGTTCAGGGTATTAGAGGCAGTGGATCAGCAGAATAGCCAGGCAACTGATATTGCTTAAAAGGAAATAAATATCTCCATATCACGCTCACCTTGAGTTCACTTTAATGAGGAACTGTAAATTATAATTAATAAAATTGCATCAAATATAGCATCAAGAAAGTAAAAGTTATCAATTGCGCTCCCCCTCTGACACCCCATTCCCCCGCTCATTAAGGCCTGCTGCACCTCTCTTATAACGCTACATGCGCGTTCCACAAAGTCTCAGTTCTCATAAAGTGCGCTACCCATACAGTTCTCATATGCCAATACTGATGTTCCTTGAAAGTCCTGTTCTCCTGGTCCTCCAAGCAAATCCAATCGCTTGGCACACCACCAGATATATTCACCACTGCAAGACAATGGTCATCCAGGAGCTCAGGAGGCAAGAAGCAGAGAAAAGAAAAAGATCATAGTACAGGCTGCCCCGCCTCAGAGACAGCAACTTCACTTAATGTCGAGTTTCGTCATATGACTCATCGGGGGCCATTGCTATGAGTCGTATGATGAAACGCATAGGGCGGAGCTAAGGGCAGGAAGTGACCAGCAGCAGTTGGAAGAGACGTCCCCTGGTCTTTTAATATTGATAAGCGCTATTTCATCACATGATTGTGAGGATAATTCTCATTTTTTTACCAAATAAATCGGTTTTACACTATTAAAGGTTTTTAGTCCTCAGATATACCCAAGTGTGTTATTGGATCTGAAATAGAATGGAGTTTGGAGCAACCTGGGTGCCATGACACACGTTTAAGCCAGGACAGCTCTCTCTGAGAGTGGGCAGCGGCTCAAAAGGGTGAGCAGGGAAACGTGTGTGGTGTATTGTGGTAGCCCCAGCTCGTGAGGTTTATCTGCACTATGAGGTTTTAATCCCTTTTTTTTGAGATAATGAATACATGAGAGGAAGGTTACTGGAAGAGAGTCCAGCCTTTACCATTAAGTGAAGTTGCTGTCTGTAAGGCGGGGCAGCCTTGCGGCAAGTTGAGCGTGCCATTTGTTGGTCATTACACAAGGTGACGGAGGTGATCCTGTACCTGTGTTACCCATCACTAGGCCCCCATAAGGTGGAGGTCTCCCCCCTGAAGAAATACAACAGACTTTCCCGTTTGATAGGAAGTGTTCACTTTTTTTTTTTTTTTTTTTTACATATTTAAACTACACTGTGATGGCTTCCTGTTGTATGAATCGACGTGGCCACTGATCGTGGTCACATCCATTCATTCCAGGCATTGCGATTAGGTAGAGGACCGCTCGGTCCTCTTCCACAACCACTGAACACTGCATCCCGACAGAAACAGCGGTGGGAGCTGCGCGCACACGTGCGGAGCGGCGGCAGGAACAAGCGACTTATTAAAACATCCTGTTGCCGTTAACAGGCTCAAACAGTACATTTTAATAAGTTAGGTTGTCATTAACTGGTTAAAGTATACCTAAAGTGAAAACTAAAACTAAATACTGTATTGGGCTCCCTCCCGGTTAGGATTACTCACCTCCCAGCATGCCTGGTTTCTTCAAGAGTCACTCCCATTCCCCGGGTTCTCCTCTTCTTTGTACTTGACTGTGGGTAATTCTAATACATACACCTGTGCAGTTTACAAAATGGGAGCATGGTCACGAGCAACATAGGCGACAATGTTGATGATTATGTAGTAGAGAGAGCCGGCGCTGCAACAAAGGGATGTAAGGAGATCGCAGGAGGTCCTGCACTATGCAGAGGCTTCCCACTATGGATGTAAGCATCTAGATTTTTTGGTTTGCTTTGTTTTTTATTACATCAGGTATGCTTTAGAGCAGGGGTAGGGAACCTATGGCTCGGGAGCCAGATATGGCTCTTTTGATGGCTACATCTGACTCACAGTTAAGGGTTGATTCACTAAGCTACACTGCTCAAGCAGCGCAGCTTAGTGTGGCAGTGCAAGTAACATTGTCAAAGTAGGCACACTACTACTGTAACATGCACTACTAACTTACTCTCATCCCCCCCCCCCCCCCCCCCAAAAAAAAAAAAAAAAAAACTAAAGGCTGCTCCAAATGTTTCACCCTGTACCCTGTCAGGTCCAGTGACTTTGTAGGACGAGATCCCCGCACTGATTGGCCCACTAGGATGCCTGTCACTTGAAAGGCAGCCCAGTGGGCCAAAGTGTGGGGATCTCGTCCTACAAAGTGAATCCACTCCCAAGTCAGCTAGCTAATTGTACAAGCTGTTAGTCTGTATTTCTCCTGTCTGGCTCTCAGGGAAATTGCTGATGTTGCTGAAACCCAAGAGGAGCACAAGACCTATCTGACACTGCCCAATGATAAACTATATTAAAAAAATCACCGTGGCAACAGGGATGTGAGCCCTACTGTCCCAGTTTGAAACATATTGTATGGCTCTCATGGAACTTCATTTTAAAATATGTGGCGTTTATGGCTCTAACAGCCAAAAAGGTTCCTTAACCCTACTTTAGAGCAAATCTGAACTGAAAAAAAAAAAAAAAAAGGTTTTATACATACCGATGTAAAGAGAAGGCCCTGGATTCAGTATGTCAAACTTGTCCTCATGCCCCACTGACAGTGCAGGTTTTGTGGAAGTCAACAGAAATCAACAGTTAGGTAGCTGAGAAACGAATTACCTCCTCTGTGCATTATGAGGTTGCCTGCATAACAATCACTGTTGTGCATTTCATGCCGTGAGGGCCAGCTTGGAAAACACTGCCAGAGCCTTCCTGGTCCTAAAAGAGTTAATTTTTAGACATGGCAGTGACAGTTTCTCCCTTGGTTGCTTGTCGTGAATGTAGTAAACATCACTGATAAGCCAATTACAGCCATAAAAGTTTTCCTGGCAGAATACAACTTCTGAGGACAAAGGAGAGGTAGGACAAGGCCAATAGTCCATGTATTTTTACTCAGGGACACTTAATAGACTGCTACTGATTAGAGAGACATTAAAACATTCAACCTACTTTGTGAATGTTTAAATATAAATGAAAACCCTGGGATACTTAACAATATATTTATCCTCCTACTCCTATAAATGATAATTGTTTATCCCAGTTTTTCCCACATCCCAAAAACATACAAATAAGTTAATTGGCTTCCCCCTAAATTGGCCCTAGACTACGATACATACACTACACAATACATACATAGACATAGGACTATGGTAAGGACTAGAGTGTGAGCTCCTCCGAGGGACAGTTAGTGACAAGACTACATACTCTGTACAGCGCTGCGTAATAAGTCAGCGCTATATAAATACTTAAATAAAAATAAATAAATCTCATCAATTTATTTTCACCTCGGGTTCACTTTAAAAGAGACAAATAAATGAAATATCACTTAGAAATTATACATATTACTTAGAAAGAAAGCAAATTCAGCTTCCTAAGTACCTTAGGCATGCACAGAGACCCCATTAGTAATGGTCAGATTCACCAGTTCTTGTAACAAATAAAGCATTGTTTGTTCAAACCATATTTTACATTACAGGCAGCCCAGGGCTACATGTCAAGCTGTCCCCAAATCTGAATGCAGCTTGTCTGTAGTGTCATTTAGCGAGTCAGCACATTGCCACACTTGCATGAGGTACTTTGAATCTCAGCAAGCTGTGCCCGAGGCGGTACAAAGGCCGTTTTTCCCTCTCTTCTATCAGCACAAATGCTCACACAACTGTTCTGAAAGAGGCACTCTGAACAACACATCTACACAACCACACAGCCAGGCAGCTTAGAACAAATCATCATCACTGGAAACCTTCACAGTTGCTGAGCATCCACTCCAGATAGGGCCAGGACCACTGAGGTAATGAAAGCCTGTGTACCATTCTAACACTCAGTCATGTGTAAAATAACTTCAGGCAGTTCATTACCTAAGGCTTATTTCAGGATGCATGTAATGTCACCTTAAAGAGAACCCGAGGCGGGATTTAATTATGCTAGTGGGGCACAGAGGCTGGTTGTGCACACTAACACCAGCCTCTGTTGCCCCATGGTGTGCCTCCAGGACCCCCCTGCGCGCCGCTACCCGCCCGCGTCACTTCCCTCCAATCAGCGGGAGGGAAGGGACACGGGCGGGTAGCGCCGATACGGAGGAGGCGGGGGAGCGGGGCTGACAGACAGCGCATAGGTAAACATTGAGCTGGCGACACGCTGTGTGTCGCCAGCACTGCGGGGGTATAGCGGCGCGCGGGGGGGTCCTGGAGGTACACCATGGGGCAACAGAGGCTGGTGTTAGTGTGCACAACCAGCCTCTGTGCCCCACTAGCCTAATTAAATCCCACCTCGGGTTCTCTTTAAAGCGGACCCAAACCAAACATTTTTTTAATTTAAAATATTTAGTTGCACCACTGACCCATACAAATATAAATAAACCCTCCTTCAAGCCTATGAGCATTTCAGTGACTGCCTTTCACCCTCCTCTTTGCATAACTAGGGTTATACAGGTGGCAGCCATTAGCAATTCCTCCATTGCTGGACACCATCTAATCCACCAGTTTGCCGGATTATTTGCCGGCAATATGAAAGGAAGGGAGGGGTTTCTCCAATAAATGTAAAATATTTTATATTTGTCATCATGCAGCTGAAAAAAAGGATGCTATTTATTATTATAATTTAGAAAATAGATTTTATTTCTGAAATCTTGTATTTTTAGTTTGGGTCCACTTTAAGTAGAAGTAACAGGCAGGTTAGGTAGCTTAGCCACAGTATCTTTAAAGGACACCTGAAGTGAGTGTGATATGGAGGCCGACATTTGTATTCCCTTTTAAGAAATACCAGTTACCAGGTAGTCGTGCTGATTCTCTGCCTTTAATATGTTTAGCCATAGACCCTGAACAAGCATGCAACTCAGGGTTTTTTGAGTGAATTTGCCGTATTCTTGTTTCATGAGTGTGAAATGGCTATGGCAGGAGACAAGCAGTGAGGGGCTCTGGATTTGTGGGATCAGAACTCACTGGCTGTGGCACAGGGGGAAGGGGTTTGAAAGGGGCCATACATGACCGGTCTACTGCACAACCTTCCTCCTGCTCTTACCTATAGTAGGAACGACTGAGAAAGGTCATAAAAGCTTGATCCCAGTGTTGGTGTGAGGAGCCGACAGGCAGTCTACTCTATGAGAATTGTATGTACACAAAATTGTAGCAATCCCGAAAAGGAGCAAATTCCCCAAGCATAGCATCATTATGCCCCTGCTTACTGTGCCAGCCAACAAGAAGAGTTTGCCAGAAGTAGATTACTTTTGTAAATACTTGCGTAAATGTGTCAAGCTGCAGTCAGGCAACTAAGACCTCTGTTTTTCTGTGATTTCTGGTGAATCGTTATTATGGTACATTTAGTGACTAACCCCTGCCATAATGCCCTTTTCAACAGCATGAATTCAGATTTTTGGGAAAGTCTAGTAGATGTAGATCCCAATGCCCCTTTTCCATTGATGCGATTTGATCCCCCCTCCCTCTCCCCTTCTTGCGATTTCCCTGTTTTTATGCATTTTTTTTGCTAATTAATAGTCAATGAAACTCAAATGCATTGTGGAAACAATTGCAGGAACATTTCACTGAAACCTGCACAGAGAAAGTGGTGTAACATAGAAACACCTGTGACTGTAAGAATCTGAGGTTATTGCAATGTAATTGTTTCAGCAGAAGACTATATTTAGAGTTCCCACTTAAGACAGATTCTAGAGAACAGGATTCTGAGGATTTTAGTGAACATCTCTCTTGGTAGAGAGGCAAGGTCAGTTAGTTTTATCCAACAAATGTCCAGACTGCTAGGCAATAAAAGGTGTAAACAGACATGTACTTTCACAGTATGTAAGAATAACAACGGTTCCAGGAAAGACCAGGAAGAACTCCAATTATAGCTTGGAATCTGTTTCTGCACAGTGTATGGCCTGTCAATCACTCAATCGTGAAAGCCAATAGAAAGCTTCTAATGTGATTTACATCCACAACCCACCCATGGCCCACCTACGGATGGATGTGACCAAGTAACCTTTGGTACACTGGAGAACTGGAGGTTTTTCCGTATAATGCTGGGCATACATGGGTCAACCCGGCGGCTCAATTAGCCGCCGGATCGACTCCCACCACGTCCCCGCAGCCGTCCGTATCGATCCGGCGGGTCATCGGACCTGTCGGAAATGATCAGCTGGGAGCATCAGCGGCTTGATACACGGTACAGAAACGTACCGTGTATCCCCAGCATAAGAGTGATCTCTATTTTCATGGGTACTTTCACTTTTTATTATTGCTAGATTTTCTCTTTGCTTTATGTAGCCTATTTTAGCATCCTGATGCTAAGCTTAGATCAGCTTCATGGCGAAAGGCGTTAATACATATACATATGCAAATATTCAGTATATTATTTATTTTTAAATTGTTTTTATATTTTTTTTTCTCATTTCGCTTCACCAACTTAGTCTTATTTTATGTGTTGGATCTGCACAGAAATAGTCTAAGAAACATTAAAATGACAGATTGGAATTAAAAAACAAAAAATAGATGCAAAGCCAAGGGGAGGTGGTGGAGTGGGGTGGGGGGTAGATATTTTGTCACACGTCCGTTCAGGTACAGTGCCTTCCTTGAAAGAGAGAAACATGGGTCCACGTAGCAGTGCCACATCTATTTAGAACTTGCTTCTGCTCACCATTTTATCGCTAATTATTAAACAAGGTGTTTTCTCTATGCAAATGAGGCCGTGAAACAGCAGTAATGCTGAACAGTAAACAAAAGGCAAACACTTTACCTGGCTGTACAAAGACTCCTTATAAGGACATAGTGCTGAAAACATCAAATGGTAATTGCATCTCTCCACCGGAAGATAAATGATCCAGAGTCTATCTCACACTGTCATGGCTACTGTTTATTCTTTACTTTACACTTGCAGCTCTAAAATTGCAAAGAAGAATGTGAGACTGCAGGATTGTTCTATTTACCATTCCAGATACACCTACAATTAATTATCCCATACTTTTATTTTCAATTTAGGTTCCTTTTAAGGGTAAAGCATCTCGAATCAAAGAAATAGGACAGCATAGTTTTCTGTTTAGCTAGACTGACATCCACCACTTTATTAGTAGCAGTTTTCAATGAATTCTGCAGTTCTGATCCTCACATTTCTATACGAGTGTCCTCGCCTCCCGTCTGACATCAGTTGCTGCCTTTTCTCCTTCAGGCCTATTTTCCGCGGAAGGCTGAACTGTGCGTTTGTCAGGCAATTCAGCCTTTCCGTTGTCATGAACTGAAGCCAAATGGCAGCGTTTGTTAACACGGTGTGTGGCACACTTGACAAACGGAGAGGTTACTCGTCAACCAGGAAAAGTCTCATGTTGCGCCTGAGGATGCAACTACACCTGTAGTGTCAAGCACCCAGCCGGTGAACGGGAGCAGTTGACAGGCAGTGAATTCACCGCCATCAGCTGCTCGTTCAAAAGGAGCTTTAGAAGAGCTTTAGAAGAGCTCAGATCTGAGCAATGCTGGCTTTAGGGCTAGTTCACACTATGTGCAGTACAGCGCGATATGCCAGACAGCACATAGGTCCTGATTAAAAACTTTTCTCCTGAGTTTTCACACCGCAACAAGATCACTTTTTGGGGAGCAGCAAGCAAAGGAATGCACTAAATAAGATGTACCAACATTACTTCAATGTACAGTAGAGTCCTGGTTATCTGGAACTCCTCTAACCAACAGTCTGAACCAACCAGCACAAATCACCGGCAGTACTCACAGTGGTGAAGGCCAACTTCTTTATTAGTGGGCTCAGCTGTGTTTAAAGTCTAGGTACCACGGCTCACCCGAGGTTCATATACTTTCAGATACTGTGTTGTTACATTAATACAGAGCTCATGGTATTTATAAAGAGTAGGGTATCGCACTGTATTAGCGAGGCCTATTTTTAACATTGCCAGTAGCCATAGCCAATGTTAAAAATAGCATTGATTGGCATCAACATTTAACATTGAGCCAATGTTAATCAAGCAACCAGAAAGCACACTTAGCCTTCCCCCGTCGGTGTCACAAAACCGAGACTCTACTGTAATATTTATCTTAACTACTATGTAGTACTTTTTCTTTTGCCAGGTGCTGAGAAGGTATTTTGTAAATCCCAGCAAGTCAAAAGTTGATTCTGGGATTTGCAGACTTCCGAAGGGGCTTTTGTATGGATAATTGGTTTTCCCTCAGTTGAGTCTTTTTAGCAAAGAAGGCTGAATAGACAAAAGCTTACTCCTCTTTTTTGTTTTTTAAGTTGGCCAATAAATTGTATCATCAGAATTCAAAACTTCCATCAAGTTTTTTTCTTGCTGTCCATTATCTTTTTAATCTCTACTCCAGGGAGAAGAATAATATTTTAGAGTTAAATAGCTTGGAGAACAGTTAGAACCTCCTTCAGGGATTTTACTGAGCTCTGTGTCGCCATTGGGAAAGTTGTACTTTACTTGTCACCAGCAATTACAGGGGGGGGGGGGGGGGGGGACTGTGATCATGGGTCTCCCAGCTTTGATTGCCCCCCACAATGTTCACACCCTTCCCCTTGCCTACCCCTGGGAAGCTTACCAGCCTGGAAACCCTTCTTGTAGGGATCATAAAACAAGTGTTGCCATTAGGATTTTCACACCCATAACAAACGTAGCCACAAAAACACCTGATCTTAAGTGTGGACCACTTTTATTGGAGTGAGAGAAGTAGTTGTTGGGGCCCCCTTACAGCTCTGGGCCCCACTGTGGTCGCAAGGGCTGCTCCCCTCTAGTTACCCCCCTGGTGGAAGTCACATGTAAACTATACGATATATGGAAGCGGTGGACCAATAGATACAGATAATTAAATGTCTGCAACACAAAGAATTAACGGGAGGAGAATTCGGACTTCCTCTTTAGTTCAGGCACAAAAAGGAATAACTGGCCACTTGTGGAGGTAGTAAAACTCTCTAACAAGAGCCTTTGGTGAACAGAAAGGTTTTTTTGTGAACCATCAGCAGCGAACAAAGCAAATTAACTCAGCAGAAGTCGGGAGCAGAGAGTTATTGCCATTTGCTTTCCAAGGCTTTCTCATTATTATTCGGAATCCCGTCTCCATGGAAACCGCTTCCTCCAGCTGCCGCGCGCTCCCCTCAGTGATTGACACAACCGTTTTATGATATTTTTACAGAAGGTGTGCTTGCTCTGAATGTTGACTCCAACTAATGCTGATAATCGCTTTCTGCGAACAGCAAGGAAAAAATTGGGGGTGGAGGAGGTCATATTCCTGCTACATTTTTTTTGCTTAAATAGAAATACAGTAAATGAAACATCCAGATCCATAATAACTATGCCAGGAGCGGGTTGCTGAAAAGTAAGGTGGGCTCCAGAGAGGCATAAGGAGGATCTGCATTATAATTCTCATCGGCACCCAACCACACCTTAATTTTTATGCGCGGTTTTACTTTGAGTTAGATACTCACCTTTGTAGAAAGAGGTCTCTGGATGCCATAGAGCAGGTCCAACGACCAGCCTGGGGACTAAATGCAGCACACTGAGCCTTTGCTGGTGGCCCCCAAAGCTCACAACAGCTGTTAATTCCATGTGGCCCTCCGGACGTAGAATAGGTGCCGCAAGCAGAGGCTATCTTATGTTGTCGCTCTGCCTTCCCCTTTGCTCGCCTGTAGGTTATCAGCCACCACTGTAGCAGCCACTGATTAGCAGCTGCCACTATGCCAGCAGCAGTAACATCCAGTGATCTGCAGCTGCCACTGCGCTAACTGTACACGGTATATGGGTTCTTTCAAGTGCAATTGTTTGATTTAACAAAATGTCATAGGCATTGTGTACCTACCATCAATCATCAAAAATGTTGGTTAAAGGGGAACTTGAGCCTAAACAAACATACGGTCATTCAGTTACATTAGTTATATTAATTAAAATATAGATAGGTAATCTCTTACCCACCCAGTTTTAAATGAACAGGCAGATGTTTGTGATTTCATGGGGGCAGCCATCTGTTTGGTTGAAAGGAGGTGACAGGGAGCATGAGACAGTTCCAACTGTCTTGTATCCTGATTACCCCTCCCAGCTGCACGCGCTAGGCTTGAAATCTCAAATTCAAAAAAACAAAAATGTGCGCCAAAACTGCAGAACAACAGAAATCCCATCATGCTTTGCACAGTATCCAGGAAAAAATGCCCAGGAGGATTTCTTCTGTGCAGCTAAAAATGAGGCTTGGGTAAGAAAACCAAAGTTCTGATGCAGTGAAGCGGTTAAAGAAACACCAAGCCTTTTCAGTGCTGCTGAGTAGATTTTTAGTCTGGAGGTTCACTTTAATTTCGCTAGTTTGGTCCCCTAGCACTCTCAACAATGGCGATATGGCCGTTGGAATAAAAAGTTTGGATAGCCCTGCCATAGAGGCTTCCCAGTCCTTGCTCTGTGCCATCCATAGTTCTAGTGCCAGGACCCTGTGAAGTTCGACCAGCTTAGTTGAATAAGTCTTCAGCCCTCCTCAGGCAGTCTTCAGCAGTACTTGTGTCTGAGTGCTTCCAAATACAAGCGGATCTGTACTGCATACGCGCTAGTCCGGGATGGTGAAATGAGTAGTGCGGATGCGCCAGTTTTCAAAAGCACTCTGGGATGCAAGTACTTCTTAAGACTGCCGAGGAGCCCCAAAGCCACATAACTTCATCACTGTGGAGGATTGTGCTATAGAGTTACAGTATACTCCCACAAATGGTTGTCATTCAGTACCATAGATCTAGCCTGTGGGGGATTGCCTGCTCCCGTCTTGTGATCTTCAATGTCTGCTCAGCTGCACTGAAAGCTGCAGTGGGGGAACTAGTAAAACTAGAGACTAAAAGGCATATATAGAACCTGTGGAGATGCCTGGGAAGAGTTAAAATATTCAAAACATTTAAAAAGGAGAATAAGTACTACACTATCCCCCTATAGTGAGAATATCCAGCAAATTAAATAACTGAAAAAGGACTGTACTGAATATAACCTAATGAATAAAATTGCTCATTTTTTTTAAATTATTTTGTAAATTATTTAGTCACTCTGTATCCACTGTAAAATCTTTAATCGCCACGATTTACATTCTGCTGCAGTTTGCCACACAACGCATTCAAATCCCCATAGCCATGTATGGCACGGCTATAGAGATTTGGATGCAAATTTCCATCAGCACAGGTGCCACATCAGTTTCTGAAACCCCAGTGGAAATCGAGACTTAAAGGTAACCTTAAAGGGGAACTGAAGTAAGAGGTATACGGAGGCTGCCATATTTATTTCCTTTTAATCAATACCAGTTGCCTGGCAGCCCTGCTGGTCTATTTCTCTGCAGTAGTATCTGAATAACACCAGAAACAAGCATGCAGCTAGTCTTGTCAGATCTGACTTTAAAGTCTGAAACACCTGATCTGCTGCATGCTTGTTCAGGGGCTATGGCTAATAGTATTAGAGGCAGAGGATCAGCAGGGCTGCCAGGCAACTGGTATTGCTTAAAAGGAAAGAAACATGGCAGCCTCCATATACCTCTCTCTTCAGTTCTCCTTTAAGTGACATGATAAGATAGACGTGTGTAGGTACAGAGGCAAGCATATCTTTGCTGTGCTCCTTTGCTTTTTTTCTCTGCTTGAAAGCGTTAATATTCAGCTATTCAACTGACAGTTTCCCTCCAGTCGGACTATAGCGTCCTGCACTAATCAGGGCTGTGGAGTCGGTCCAAAAATCCACCGACTCCGACTCCTCAGTTTAGGATTCCACCGACTCCGACTCCACGACTCCTCTAATTTGCATATTACAATTTTGTTGATTAAAAGTATGCAACATGAAATTCGTCTCTTAACTGCCAACGCTTAGGAATTTTACAAGACAACTGAAGTGAGAAGGATATGTAGACTAATATTATTTATTCCCTTTAGACTAAAACTAGTCCTTGGTAAGAGTACTTGTAAAAGGTACAAACCGGAACAAAGAACATCTATCAGGCCCTAGGCAATGTAAGTGTGGGTACATGTAAGAATGATGTGCAGGTACTCTGCAGGGGAATGAGGAGATTGTAAACAGACAACACCTCTGTGTTCAATGTGCACAGCATTCTCAGTGGATTCCCTGCAGCTCTGTGGGGAGTGCATATGTAGAGTATAGTACTACTGTGTAACAAAGTAAACCTGAGACAGATGAAATTAAAGTTTTATACATACCTGGGGCTTCCTCCAGCCGCCTTCAGGATAATCAGTCCCTCATTGTCCTCCTCCACCACCTGGATCTTCTGCTATGAGTCCAGGTACTTGAGCCAGTCAGCCGTAGTGCGCATGCACACACTCCGCCGCCAGGAGCATACTACACCTGTGCAGCACTATTGCGCAGGTGCAGAATGTTCCTGGCTGTGGGAGCGGCATGCGCCGGACAGCGCTGACTGGCTGAATTACCAGGACTGATAGCAGAAGATCCGGGTGGTGGAGGACAGCGAGGGACTGATTAGCCTGAAGGGGGCTGGAGGAAGCCCCAGGTATGTATAAAACTTTACTTTTCATCCGTCTCAGTTACCCTTTAATTTGTAGTCACCAAACCAAATTTTAATAACATATCACATTATTTGATTTCATCAAAGGGAGTGCATACATTTGCATAAATCAGAATCGACGCAGAATTATTTCCATCTCGTTGACCATCTCTATTAGTGACACGGCTACACATCAGGCTTTATTCTTACAGCAAGGATGTTATTTAGTATATATAAGAGATTCCTGTGTACACATCATATATACAGTCACAATCAGATATGTATATCTGACCTTAAAAATACAGGGACTGCTTTATTGAAGCAGCACAAGTAACTAATTTTGATTGGTTTATTTCATTTTTGTGGACTAAGCACAGCTATTACTGTATATATACTGTATAAATACATTATTTTTAATGACTATTATCTGAGAAATAGAACATTTTATCATATTTTCTATTTTAAATACAGTTACAAATTCATTAGGAGTCGGAGCATTTTTTCCCGACTCCGGCTCCGACTCCAGGCACCCAAAATTGCCCGACTCCACGACTCCGACTCCACAGCCCTGGCACTAATAAGGTATTACAACCATAAAACACAGAGAACTAGGGTTCTGAGAGCAGGAGATAGATAAAAAAAAGTGCCGTCATTGAACTGAGACAAAACAAATCTATTTTTTACGTTTTTAAACACAATAAAACTGTTGGATACCTAAGGGGGATATATGCATTTTTTTAACACATCAGTTTATTTTCACTTAAAGGAAATCTAAAGTTGGGGGAAGAAAAGCACCTTAACTTTCCTGGGGCTTGTTGTAGCCCTCTGCATTCATCCTGTGCCTCCACCATCCTTCTGGGACCCTCCAGTCAGCAGCGGTGACCCCCTCAAAGCTGTCCAGTTACACACCTCCTCGTCACGCCCCAGTGCATGACAGCATTCTGCGCATGCGCAGTACAGGGAAATAGCTACTGCGCATGCGCAGAACACTCCTGGTAACGGGAGCGCAATTAGTAGTCTGCCACTGACCATGACCGGCCAGCTTTCTGGGAGTCGCGGCAGCTGACAGGAGGGTCCCAGAAGGATGCTGTGGGCACAGGATGAAAAGCCCCAGGTAAGTTAAAGTGGACCTGAACTAAGAACGTCCTCTCTGCTCCAAAAGATACACAACAGCATAATAACCTTTATACAAAAACATGTCTTTGTTACAGCCGATACAAATCCTAAAATCTGCACTGTTTCTACTTCCTGATTCATGGAAACAGCCATATTGTTCACAGCCTGTGCTTTCAAATTGGCTTATCTGCCATCTCTGCCATAAGCAGTCATGTGACACAGGGGAGAAATCAAATTCCAATTTGTGATTAGAGACAAATGAGGAGGCATTACACAGGCTAAACTCTCTACATACATACAGGGTGCATTTCTCTATGTTTTACTTCTGTCCTGTGCATTAAATCAGGTCCACTTTAATATGTTAAACAGCTTTTTTCCTAAGTGTAAAGGGAAGGTGCGAGCAGAAGAAAAAAAAATTAGATCTACTTACCCGAGTCTTCCTCCAGCCCCTGGCAGCCTATATGTCCCTTGCCGCAGCTCCACACCCAGCCCGTGTCCTTTCTGTTGCAGATGCCGACCTCGCCAGGAGCTTTCTGCAAGGACGCACTACTTCTGTGCCTGCGCAGTTCGCTCTGGTCCACGTGACGGTGATTGACAGCGTCACTCGCGCAGGCGCAGTACAGGCCGACCTCCAGGTCAGCCTGACGTCATCACCGCGGACCGGGAAGCAGAGATGGCGACCGGCTGACGGCAGAGCTGCGGCGAGGGACATGCTGGGAGCTTGGGGCTGGACGAAGCCCCGGGTAAGTATCCCTTATTTTATCATCTCTTATTGCCTGATAACTCCTTTAAAGAGAACCAGAGAGGAATGATGTGTTAAAATAGAAAAAGATTTTATACATACCTGGGGCTTCTTCCAGCCCCATAAGCCTGGATCGCTTCCACGCCGCCAGCCTCCGCTTCCTGGATCCGCCGGTACCGGGCCCGTCACTTCCAAGGGACGCGGCCAATTGTCCGCATCACAGGGGCTCCCTCCATACACGTACCCATGCGGCTGCGCAGTATGCAGCCACACGCGCATCTGTATGGAGGGAGCCCCCTGTGATGCGGAGAATTGGCCGACTGGCGGTAATGACGGGACCCGGTACCGGCGGATCCAGGCAGCGGAGGACGGCGGCGTGGGAGCGATCTGTGCGTATGGGGCTGGAGGAAGCCCCAGGTATGTATAAAATCTTTTATTGATCCTCTCTGGCTTTCTAAGCGCTTTTGCACATGGTATTTTTTCCCCACTTCCTGACGTCAGGCCCTGTTCATACTTTCAGCGTTTTCAGAACGCATAGAAAATCAAAGAAACGCAAGTTGAAAAACACGTGTTTGAATGTGTATTTGTTGCGTTTGAATGCCTTTCTGATGCATTTTTACACAGATATGCATTTTGATGACTGTGGAAGTAATACAATTATTTTTTATTTTTTTTAATGTATGGAGCGGATGTCATTTCCTCTGTGTACGGAGTTCCTCTTTCTCCAAATCAGACAACGAATACCAATTTTCAGCATAAAAATGCTCAGCAATTTCGAACCAAATCATCCTCGCGTGATTATGCTCTTTATACAAGCTGCGGCCCTACATTTCGGGCTATTGCTGTACCCTCACTATCAGCTCTTCGGTGGAGAAACTTTTTCTGGGCACCTCCACGCAGCTGCTTTTATCAGGAGCAGCCCTCCTCTCTTCTTACCTTGTTGAAGAAGTACGTCACACAGGAAATTGAAAAGAATTATGGGAAACGCAGATAGAAACATACAGCAAAAAACACAATGCTACGCGTTTTTGATACGCGTCCATAGACTTTCATTCATTAGCGTGCGTTTCTGTGCGTGACGCACAGAAATGCGTGCTGCAATGCGGATGAGAAACCTGTGACTGTCATACGCATACATGTGAACGAGGCTATTAGAAAACATTACTAGCTGTTTGTATGCGCAAAGACTGTCCGTACGCGTTCTGAGAAAACGGCTAGCAACGCACATACGGTAATGTGTGAAGTCAGGAAGTGAACTCTTTCACCCAGAAATGAATAAATACAATGTATTTCTTCATAAAAACGCTGGGGAAATCGCTATACAAAGCGCTTCTTTAAGAGCTTTGCGATTTCCCTATACCTTCCATTGAGCCAAAGCGCTCAGAAAATGGTACGGCAGCGTTTTTGTATGCGGATTGCAAGTGAACCGCTCATATGTGAACACTCATGGGGAATCATTGCACAAGCGCTTTTAGGGCGATTTCTAAAATCACCAGTGCTTGAAAAAAATATGCAAACGCTTATAGTGTGAACAAGCCCTTTAAGATTCACATTAATCTTCCATGCCCTCTCCATTGCATAAAATGTAATTCCTTTTTCATAGCACAGTGCCCACTAATCAACCCCTACCTCATGTAAAAAAAAAAATAAAGAAAAAAACTTGCCGTCGCTGGATCTCATTTGGAGCTGGCTGCCGGTACAGTTTAACTACAGTATTAAGACTACTGCACTTTAGAGAGATGGCACGAATGGTTCGACCGCGAACTTATTCACGCGAACTTCGGTGGTTCGCGTTCACAGTGAACCGCAAACTATATGCGAGTTCAACCCGCCCCCTATACTACATCATTAGGGTCAACTTTGACCATATACATCACAGTCAGCAGACACAGAGCTACACTACCTCCTGGAGCGCCCCCCCCTATAAAACGCAGGCAGCGTCAGCCTTTTCACTCACTCGTGTGGCTGCAGTAATTAGAGAAGGGAGAGAACCTGGCTGCTGACATATGGAAAGCTTAGTTAGGCTCTTGTGTTAGGCTTGTTAGGCTGCTCCTTCTTGCTGATACTTATTGCTGAAAAGCACCCCTCATCCTCAACAGTTCTTTTGAGAGCTAATGTTGTTCGTGATCTATTTTTTGTGTGTGTGTGTGTGTGTGCGTGCGTGTGTGTGTGCGTGCGTGTCACAGACACTTGTGTTGCATATACAGCTCTGTCAGTCAGTCGCAGCTGCTGGACCTTGGCCCCTTCGTAATTCCTACTGAGCCACTTCCACGCCCAGCACATTCAGTGACTACCTGTGTGTGTGACAGCTGCACATTTGTAATACCAATCCCTGCATACCTACCTGTTCAGTGCACCTACCTACCTAAGTGAGTGCACACAGTTTTATATACCACTAGATGCTGCACCTGTTCACGGTACCTGTGTGTGAGACAGCTGCACATTTGTAATACCAATCACTGCATACCCACCTGTTCAGTGCACCTACCTACCTACGTGAGTGCATGCAGTGTTCTATACCACCAGTCACTGCACCTGTTGACGGTACCTGTGTGTGTGACAGCTGCGAATTTGTAATACTAGTCATTGCATAATTGTTCACAGTACCTGTGTGATCGCACGCTGTTTAATATACCAGTCCGTGCATACCTGTTAACTGCTTGCGTGTGACAACTGCACATTGTATTGTAATACCAGTCACTGCATACCTGTCACTGAATCTGTGACTGCACATTGTATTATACCTGGCAGTCAGTGCATACCTTTCATTTAAATGGATGGCAGACTTGTCCTCCATAACAGATTCTCGTTAAAGGATTTAAAGTTTATTCGTCTCATATACAGCAGGGCCTCGAAAGTCCTTCTGTATTGTTATTTTTCGTCACTACCTCCCTGAGTCGGGACTTGCATGCCATGCCTGCTGTCTCCCTTGGATGTGTGGTGGTAGCCGTTCCTGCTCCTTTGCCCACAGCGTGCCTGCTGCCTTCCTTGGATGTGTGGTGGTAGCCATTAGGCTTGAAAGATAAATTGAATGTAAACGAAATCGCAATCACCAAGATCCCAATTTCGGAATCGTCAAAGTGGCCAATATCGCGATCATGTCATTTCCACACGGGGAAGTTTGAAGAAGCGGCTTCAAACTTCCCCAAAGTCCCCGCGCGTGTGGCCTACAGCGATGGAAATACATTCCGCACGAGTCCAGCGCTGTCCGTCCTCTATCGCCGTCTGCCGGGTCTTGTGCTTGGCAAAACTCCAGGTTACGGTATGTCACATGACATACAGGAAGTATTCTGTGCATTAGAGCCTGCAGGAGGTGAAGTGGATAGACGGGCATCGCTGGACTCGTGCTGGAAGGTATGTCCAGAACTGATGCAGCTTGGGGGACACAGGGGACACAGAGAGACACAGAGGGGGCACAAAGAGGCAGAGAGAAACAGAGCAGGCACAGAGACACAAAGGGGGCAAGAGAGAGACCCAGAGGAGGCATGAGGAGGCAAAGGGGCAACAAGGAAAGACAGGGGGACAGAGGGGAAACAAACAGGCACAGAGGAGGAGCAAAGCTTGATTTGAAGGAAATTGGGAATCGAAATTACAATATCAGACAGAAATCGCTCAATTCAATTTGTTCCTAAAATCGTTCAGGCCTAGTAGCGGTTTCTCAGGCTCCCACTCCGGACCGGAATCGAACCCCGATTCCCCGGCCATTACTCGTGGTCACCATGGTACTGAGAAAGTAATATGGAAAGTTTAGCAGTCACACTGTTGAATAAATGGCAGACTTGCGCTCTATAACAGATTCTCGTTAAAGTTACTGAACAGTAAGCAAAACAAGTATTTAAAAAAATAGATGTAAGCTTTAACAATGGTAGAGAAAGAACCATCGAAAGTTGATAAGACAGTCGGACATTACCCGACATCACTGAGTGAGGAAGAGCAATCTCGCCATGGTGCGCAGTAGTCCAGCACGGCCGTCACTACACAAACAGCTGTTTGCGGTGCGTTACACAGTGAGTTTGTTCTTTCAGTGTGAAGCAGTACTCTAATTGCACTCCCTGATTGATGTATACACATACAAGAGGTTTAAAGCACTTTAGGCCTCCATTTTAGCATGCAATGCGATTTCTGCCCTTAAAATGCTGCTGTGCGTCAAATCCAGATTTTTTTCCCTGGGACCTTTGGCGTGTATCCCACTCATCCATGCAAAAACGCAGGTGATAGACCTCTTGAAACAGCTTTTCCATCACTTTTTTGGCCAGCATAAATGTTTCTAGTTTTCAAAGTTCGCCTCCCCTTTGAAGTCTATTGCAGTTTGCGAAAGTGCGCGTGAACCGAACTTATTTGTGGAGGTTTGTGTTCAAGGTTCGCGAACCGAAAATCAGAGGTTCGAGCTATCTCTACTGCACTTCCATCCAGCCACTATATAAACAAAATCCCAGAAATATATTTGACTTCATATTGCCCTCAGCTGAAGTGTGAAATCGGGCAAGAAGCATGGATGACAGAAAGTCGATGTTTCCCTTCTAATAACCTGCAAAAATCTCTCCCGACTGCAAAAGATCTAACACCACAACAACAGCGCAACAGATGGATGAAAATCAGAGAGCACGGCAAGCCGCTTACTGCTGGAAGGGAACCCAGAAAGCCTTTCCAGTGACATTTATATAAAAAAACTGCTCGTCACCAACAAGGAGGAAAAGCATATAATAAAAAGGATACAAGCTCACAAAGCATTTGCTACAAAGATTATAAACCTTCAATATTGTTTAAAAGGCATATGCAGGCCGTTTATTGTGTTATGTGTCTGGGTACTAAAAATACACAGAAACCATCCAATTTTTCTATTTAATTCTGTACATATTCAAATTTAATTGAAGTACAGGATCTTCTCAAAAAATTAGCATATTGTGATAAAGTTCATTATTTTCTGTAATGTACTGATAAACATTAGACTTTCATATATGTTAGATTCAAATACACACAACTGAAGTAGTTCAAGCCTTTTATTGTTTTCCTTATTGATGATTTTGGCATACAGCTCATGAAAACCCAAATTTCCTATCTCAAATAATTAGCATATTTCATCCGACCAATGAAAGAAAAGTGTTTTTTTAAAAAAAAGTCAACCTTCAAATAATTATGTTCAGTTATGTAATCAATACTTGGTCGGGAATCCTTTTGCAGAAATGACTGCTTCAATGCAGTGTGGCATGGAGGCAATCAGCCTTTGGCACTGCTCAGGTGTTATGGAGGCCCAGGATGCTTCGATAGTGGCCTTAAGCTCATCCAGAGTGTTGGGTCTTGCGTCTCAACTTTCTCTTCACAATATCCCACAGATTCTCTATGGGGTTCAGGTCAGGAGAGTTGGCAGGCCAATTGAGCACAGTAATACCATGGTCAGTAAACCATTTACCAGTGGTTTTGGCACTGAGAGTAGGTGCCAGGTCGTGCTGAAAAATGAAATCTTCATCTCCATAAAGCTTTTCAGCAGATGGAAGACCACTAGAGATGGTCAGGGCGATTAAAATAATTATGGTTTGCCTGCACATCCCAAAAAAACTATTTAAACCACAGGTAAAAGCCATACTATGCCAGGAAAAAAAAGTAGATAACTACTTACAGAACAGATTTATTGTACAGTCTACATTTTTATTTTAGTTAATTTTATATAGTAGATAGAGAATTCTGTTCCTGGCATTTGCCATTTTGGTTCCCTCTGACTGAAGCCAAATCGGATGTAATTTCCTCCCTTACTCTTTTTTCCCCCTCTCTTAGAATCTGCCTCGTCATAGCTAACTTGCTCTGTCAACATGAGCACAGAAAGATCAGGCTGTAGCCTCATGTCACACTAAACTGCCCTCAGCCAATCAGTGAGGTGCAGGAATGTGGGAGGGGTGATGACAAGCTTCCTTTTCATTGGCAATGTACAGATAGAGCCAGGCAGATGAAATGTAATATAGATTTCTGAATAGATTGGAGTGCTTGCAATTCAGAGTAAGACCGTAAGATGCAAAATAAACACAGAGCAGGGGGTAAATGGAATTTCATTTTGTGGCTGTAAAGCCCTCTTTAACTACTTAGAGAGAATGTATGAGAAAAAGTAAAGTTCGACTTACCTGGGGCTTCCCCCAGCCCCTGGCAGCCGATATGTCCCTTGACGCAGTTCTGGTGTCCTGGGGTCCCCTCCTCGCCAGGTCTGCATCTTCTGCGCCTGTGTGAGCATGCGGACACACTGCTCACATGGCCTGGAGCGTTCTGCACAGATGCATATCTACTGCACCTCCGCACAATGTTCCTGGCCACTGGAGCGTGACCGCACGTTCGCGCATGCGCAGAAGATGCCAACCTGGTGAAGTTGGCATCTGCAACGCAGGGGACCCCGGGACACCAGAGCTGTGGCGAGGGACAGATCAGCTGCCAGGGGCTGGAGGAAGCCCCAGGTAAGTAGAACTTGTTTTTTCATTTTCCTTGGATGTGTCCTTTAAGTACCAGCGGTCTCTGCCCCCTTAAGAACCAGATACTGCTGGTACCAGAAACTTCCAGAGACCGATGAATCGCTACATATACCTGCTGCAACCGCTGTCCACCCGGAACCTCATGCCACCTACTCTGCAGTCTCTTATAATGGCAAAGCTCTGTGAGCTGGTCAGGAGCAACTTTCATTAGCTCCAGACCATGTGATCAATAAAAGCCAATGGGAGTTGCTTACATTGATGACAGGATCAGGAGCCAATGAAAATCGGCTCCTGACCGGCTCAAAGGGCTCTGCTATCATAAGAGATGGCAGGGCGAGTGAGCTGTGGTGGGCACAGAGCAATGAGAGTGTCGGGAACACGTGGCGGCGTTGAGGTGAAATCTACGCCCTGGCAGGTAATTTCAATCAATTTCAATTTTCAATCACCACTGTCCGTAAGCGGTTACAAAAAGCTATCCAAAGAACTATTCGCTACTGAAGTTTAAAGACACTGATTGTAAGTCATACACAACTCTCCCAGCGCATCTCTCTCTCCTTACGGTCAGAGACCCATATGCAAATAACTTTTTCTCCTGAGTTATCTCCTAGCAGATAATTTTCATATTCTCTTTAAAATAACATTTAGGCATCTTACAGTTGAAAAAGTACCCAGAAGTTGGTAAAAACAAAGTACTATCAAAATTATTTTGAGTATTTTTTTTGGCTTGCTCGTGGATTAAAAAGCATTTTATGAAAAGTTGTCAAAATATCACCTAAGAGAAAACTCAGGAAGAAAAGTGAATTGTGGATGGGCCAGAATAAGAAAACCCTCCGACTCTCTCCTTTCTAAAAGTATGAGGATGCCCCAATGCCTGTTGGTTGTTATATACAGTCTCTATGTGGTCTGAGTCCTTTAAGGGCCCTTTTCCACCTGCAATCGCTAGCGTTAATGCTGAACGCTAGCGATTGCTGAATCGCAAAACCGGCGATTCCCCCGACGTTTGCGGCCGCGATTTTGCTATGCTATGCACTGCATAGCAAAATCGCGGCAATTATCGCTCCGCCGCGCGTTCGCATTCCCGACAAAAGCGAATCGCGGTAGTGGAAATGACCTACCGTGATTCCTATGTTAAAAAGCAAACCGTAGCGATTGTAAAATCGCTAGCGGTTTGCGGTTTTGCGATTCAGCCAGCGCAAACGTGCTGGTGGAAAAGGGCCCTAAAGGCTACCCAGGAACAGTCCATCCCCCCATCAGGTGAGCAAACAATTCACCTCCTCCATCAGATTAAACATGAATCTGATTTCACACATTTTCCTTGCTCATCCTGAATGACTTGGGGGGTTAATTCATCAAAAGCTGGTAATACCATGGTCCACGCATAGCGCACAGCAATATTATCTTCGCGTCTGCCTGCAATTACCGTGAATTACACAATTAGCTTAAAGGACACGAGGTGACGTGACATGATGAGATAGATATGGTTATGTACAGTGCCTAGCACACAAATAACTAGGCTATATTCCTTTTTTACTTTCTCTGCCTGAAAGTGTAAAAAAATCAGGTATGCAACTGACAGTTTCTGTCCAGGTCGGACTATAGTGTAACACTCACTGATTAGGAATTACAGCCATAAAACATGCAACACATTCCTGGCAGAAAATGGCTTCTGAGAGCAGAAAAGAGATAAAAAGGGGCAATAGCTCAGATTTTAGGTTTGGCATACTTCAATGACTGTGTCATTGAGAAGAGGCCATGAAACAGTAAAAAAAAAACTTAACAATTCGATTTAAATATAAGAAAATTGTGGGATATCTAAAAAAGTCATTTTTAAAAGGAGGATAACAATAACAATATTATTTATATAGCGCTTTTCTCCCTGGGGACTCAAAGCGCTGTGACCCTGCATTATGCAGTCTCAAAGGCTAGGGAAAAGAGGTGAGTTTTTAGCCTTTTTTTTAAAGCTGTCCAGAGAGGGAGCCTCCCGTACTGATTGTGGAAGTGAGTTCCATAGATTGGGGGCTGCGTAGGAAAAGGCCCGAGCACCAAATGTTAAGTGTATCCTGGGAATAATCAGCTTCATCTTGTTGGCAGAGCGGAGGGTGCGTGGAGGGGCATAAAGTTGCAATAGATCCGCTATGTATTTGGGTCCCATGTGGTGTAGAGCCTTGAATGTCAGTAGGCAGATCTTAAAATTGATTCTCCATTTTACTGGCAACCAGTGAAGAGTTTGCAGTACTGGGGTGATGTGTGAGCTGCGGGGGGCATTGGCCAGGAGTCTGGCTGCAGAATTCTGTACTAGCTGTAAGGGGCGCAGAACCTTTTCTGTAGATCCGATGAACAGGGCGTTGCAGTAGTCTAGGCCGGAGGATAAAAATGCATGAACCAGGGCAGGTAGGTCTTCAGCTGGGATAAGGTGTTTGATTTCCGCTATATTTCTTAGATGGAAGAAGGAAGACTTGACGACAGCGGATATCTGCTGTTTAAGTTTTAGATTTCCATCCAGGATCACCCCAAGGTTTCGCACAGAGTCTTTATACTGTACAGTATCTCCCCCAATTGCTAGTTTGAGGTGGTGACAGGGCCGGCCCGCCCATGAGGCGGGGTGAAACTTTTGCCTCAGGCGGCACTTCTGGGGGGGCGACACCCGCCCGTCCGTGGGTGTGGGGGGGCGCCCGAGCTGGAGGGGATAGCGGGCAGGAAGGGGGTATTGGGCCTAGCGGCGGGGAGGGGGGTCGGACCCCCCTCCCTCTCCTGGGTCCTCCGCTCCCCTCCAGCTTTAAAAAGTTCAGTGCTGGCTGCAGCTATGTGTAAGAGGCAACGGGCGGGGATCACTCACCTCTTCCTCGTTCCAGCGTGCACTCCACTGACGTCACTTCCTGCGGCGTAGCAGGAAGTGACATCAGTGGAGCGCAGGCTGGCCTGGAACGAGGAAGAGGTGAGTGATCCCCGCCTGTTGCCTCTTACACATAGCTGCAGCCAGCACCCCCTTCCTGCCCGCTATCCCCTCCAGCTCGGGCGGCCCCCCACACCCACGGACGGGCGGGGTCCTGCCCCCCTCCCCGCCGCTAGGCCCAATACCTCCTTCCTGCCCGCTATCCCCTCCAGCTCGGGCGGCCCCCCACACCCACGGCTTGGGGGGGGCGGCGATTTCTTTGAAAATTGCCTCAGGCGGCAAAAAGTCTAGGGTTGGGCCTAGGTGGTGAGCGTTTTGAACTTTATCCATCATGTGTGGACCACCTACCACCAACACCTCTGTTTTGTCAGAGTTCAGCCTCAGCCAGCTGGTGTTCATCCAATTTTGTAAATCCACTAGACACGCATTTATGGATGCTGATGGGTCTTGGGTGCCAGGCTTGAAGGACAGATACAGTTGTGTGTCATCTGCATAACAATGGTATCCTAAACCATAGTTCTGGATTATTTTGCCCAGTGGGAGCATGTAGACTGCAAAGAGTAATGGTGATAGTACAGAACCCTGTGGAACTCCATAGGGAAGTGGCACTGTATTAGAGTAGTGTGTGCCCAGACATACTTGCTGTGTCCTGCCAGATAGGAAGGTCTGAAACCAGCTAAGAACAGTACCCCTTAGGCCACAGTAATTCTTCAGTCACTGGATTAGTATTTCATGATCCACAGTATCAAATGCTGCAGACAAGTCAAGAAGAATCAAAACTGAGCAATCACCCTTGTCCCTTGCAGTAAGTAGATCATTCATTACTCGGACTAATGCTGTTTCAGTGCTGTGCCTTTTCCTGAATCCTGACTGAAAAGTATCAAAGATGTTGTTATCTGTAAGCCTGGCTTCCAGCTGGTTGGCGACTACTTTCTCGATAACTTTTGATAGGAATGGTAAGTTCGCAACAGGTCTGTAGTTGGTTACAGAATCAGGATCTAGTGATGGTTTCTTCAAGAGGGGTTTTATGATTGCTTTCTTTAGTTCTTCTGGGAAAAGTCCACTTTGCAAGGAGCACTGAGTGATTTTGTGAAGTGCTGGCCTGATCAGCTCTGGGCACTGCAGAGTGATTCCACTGTGTGGAAGAGTTGACCAGCTCTGTTGTTGGCTGTAGATATTTTGTGCGAGATAAAGTCTGATTTTTTTCTTGGTTATTGCTTGTTGGTATTGTCTGAGGTGTTGAATTAGGCTAGATTTGTGCTCCTCAGACCCTGATTTACGCCACTGTCTTTCAAGTCTGCGCCCTTTCTTTTTTAGATCCATGATGGTTTTGTCAAACCAATTAGCTTTCTGCTTTTTGGTTGCTGATTTGGTGCGCCATGGGGCAATACTGTCAAGTGTTTCATATATCGTGTTGTTGTACTGGGTTACTAGAGTGTTTGGGTCCATTTGACTGTGGAGCAGATTTGTAAAATCTAGGTTGGCAGTTATCCTCTCCGGTGTTAATTTACTCAGGGGACAGATTTTGATTGTTTCTTTAGGGAGCTGCTTGATAGGGTGATGTTCAATAGTAAACTGTATTATGTGATGGTCTGACCACACCACTGGAGTTACTGTTATGTTACTAATGTTCATTCCAAGGTGGAACAGTAAGTCTAGCGTATGCCCTCCTCTGTGGGTAGCAGATTTTACAACTTGTGTGAAGCCTAGTCCACCCATGAGATTTATTAGTTCATTTGCATTTTGTGATTGAGTGTCATCAGCCCAGACGTTGAAGTCACCAAGGATGATCCATCTCGGATCATAGATGCAATTGTTTATCTCATAATTTTTCTTCACCTCGTATGTCCTTTAACTCATTAAACTAGAGTAGCGCAACCCTTGCTATGGGTAATGCACGTTACTTACAGTAACATACGTTACCATAGCAACGGTTGCATTACTCAAATAACGCAAATTACGCTAATCGCATAACTCATGGTACTTGCAGGTGAAAGTTAAAGTAATATTGCACTGCGCTATGTGTGCACCACGGTATTATCGGCTTTTGATGAATCAACCCCTAAGCAATCAGCGTACATTAGCTCATTACTTTAGAGCTAGAGTGGACCTAAACATATAAATATTGAACACTATTTCACAAGAAACTACATTGGAATAGAACAGTCGGTTTTAAGTAAAGCGATCACAAGGTGAGACAGTGGCTTTTTCGGGCTTGTGATCCTGTGACGCAGAGACGTCAACACTGTGAAAATGTGCAGACTGCATAATTTATCGCCCAACATCTAATACCCAGAGAGCTGTACTAATTACAGCAGAAGTGGGCGAGACTGTCAGGCTGGGACTAAGGAGAGAGTTAATCTTCAGGTGTCGCAGCATTCGTCTCGCAAACCGCCTCAGAGATCAATGCATTAAACTCCCAGACAACAAGGGCTGCCGATCAATAGCGCTTTGTGCGATCTGCCCAGCGTAAAGAATGTACTATCAGCTGCTGTCCATGTTCCTCTTGGAAGAGAGCAAAGCATTAAATGTCGCTGCAGAGAAACATTACCTGCGTCCTTTTACTTTATTGTGCCAATGAGCCACAACGGGAAAGAATGCCACGCATGCATGTAGCCATGCTTTACTTCATAGGAATAATCCGCCAGGGTAAAAGTGCTCTCCAATCAATAAACTAAGAGCCCCCTGGATGCCAATTGTTTACCTGTGCTTGTTAGGATGCTGAAAAGCTCCCAGGTCGTGGAGGCCAAGTGGTGAAGGGTCTTCAGCCAAGCATACCACAAGGGATGATAGGCCTCTATTCCCTAGTGGCCAACAGACCACCGTACTTTGCTACCGTACTTTGCTGGCCACTGAGTAAAGTCTCTCCCTGCTACCGCAAAACTACCCGGCTGCATTAAATACTACTCGCCCTCTGAGTTGTCGCAACAGAATTACCCTTAGCATTACATTGCTGCTACGGGGAGCCTGGTTTTGGTGCCCGGCGCTGAGTGCTGTAACCACCTGCTTCGACTTTTCTGCCTGGTGGCCACAAGCCCTAGGAGCGCTCCACCTGTGGCAAGAGATAACAGGTGATACTGCAATGTGAAGGTGTAGTGGAATTTCAAGCCAAAGTCAAGGCAGGCAGATTCCAACGTAGTCAGTTCACAAACTGAGGTCAAAGCCTTTACCAGAGCACTCTGCAAGGGATGATGGGCCGCTACCCCAGTGAGCAACAGACAACTTTGTTGCCTGGTGGGCACTAGGTCACAACCCCGGGTTTGCCCCACCAGTAGCAAGAGAGAACAGGTGATGCTGGAATGTGAAGGGGTAGTGGAATTTCAGGCCACAGGCAGGTTGGCGGAAATCAGGGGCAGGCAGATGAGTGTAAGTGAGTCACAAGCTATGGGCAAGATCAGGCGGATATCTGGCATAAAACGAGGTAACACACCAAGGTAAAACGAGCTCAAACAGAATCAGGCAGGCGAAAAGGACACTAGAGCACCAGGTCAGGGTTAGCCGAAGCTGGCACAGCAATCAGCACTGAGTGCTGACTGCAGAAGGCCTTTATTCGCAAAGATAGAATGATCTGGTACCAACACAAACACTTTACGCGCGTATCACGCATTTGTGTAAGGCGCAATGCAGTAAGGAGAAAAATAATTTATAGTGCATTTTACTCTAGGAAAAATCTACATACATACACACACATTTTACCATTTTTTTGCGATAGATGTCCTTTAAGCCAGCGTACAAGAGCATCTCTGTTGTCTACCACAAGAACACCAGACTATAAAAAGGGTCATTCCCCAGAGACATGGGGGTTTTTAGGACCATTGTAGTCCCTTACACACCCCAATGAGTTCTGGGTCACCATGAGCTTGCTAGTTAGTCTGTGCTCCCCAGAGACAGAGATGCTCAATGAGATAGAAATAATTTTAAGTACTTATGTTCATTTTATACAAGTTTTTGCAGCTTAGAAACAGACCAATCAAAATTAGTACCAATCAGGTGATTGGACCAATCCTTAGCTGCATACAAAATTGGGATGTATATACGGTCCCCAAGACTCCATCTTGAAGCTGTGCATAGGTAGTAACTCTGGTGAAGATATTTCGGCAGAGGTGGACATGCTCTAAATCTTGTAAAATGACAGTAGATCTTTCAGCTACCAGAATCTATTCATTAACCAAAATAACGCTTTGTGGTGCACTGACCCTTTAAGTGAAGTTGGACTTGCTGGACTCTCATTGGTACTGACTGAACCCACCATGATGGTGTTTGTGATTCTGTTTATCTACCAAGGCACTTTAATTATAACTTGATCCCACAGTCTCCTAACCCTCAGTGAAATGTCCCCATTATCTTCCAGGCTCTCTTTAGACAGTGTTTAGCACATCAGAAAGGCGGACAGTGGCTGCTCAAATCCGATTAGAGATTTATTAGACAAAGATTAGAGAAGCGAATGTATTCCGCCTCCAGCTAGTCCTCCATGAAAGAGAAAATTCTAACGAAGACGGTCCGGAGGGGGAAACATCGTTTTCTTGTTTGATTTGGTAAATTCTTTGGACTGTAAAACATGACGGGAATTAAAAACATCCACAGAAGTCTTTAACCCACTCTGTACATCAAAGGCTCATTTTACATCCGTGCACAATGACGGCAGTGAGCATGCCTGCTCCATGCAGATAGCGACCTGGCTTCGACTTGAACCGGGGATCCTAGTGCTGTAAGGTGAGAATGCTATCCACTACACAGTCTGTGGTCACGTGATGCCCGGCTCCACCCCACTTACATTTACATGCTGGGACCGGAGGCAGAGGTCCTGGGGCCACACCTGTTATCGCCATCAGCAATATCAGATATGATGTGCCACTTAAAGAGAAACTCCGACCAAGAATTGAACTTAATCCCGATCAGTAGCTGATACCCCCTTTTACATGAGAAATCTATTCCTTTTCACAAACAGATCATCAGGGGGCGCTGTATGGCTGATATTGTGGTGAAACCCCTCCCACAAGAAGCTCTGAGTACCGAGGTACTTCTGGCAGTTTCCTGTCTGTGAACCTTGTTGCCTTGTGGGAAATGTCTGTTTACAGCTGTTTCCAACTGCCAAAACAGCATACAGCAGCTACATCACTTGCCAGCAGTAAAAATGTCACCATGTGGTAAATGTCAGAATATAAATCCGGGAGAGGAAAGATTTTACAATGGGCAAACTGACTAAATCATTTATACATAATTATTGTAAAAATTAAGCACTTTTTTATTACATTATTTTCACTGGAGTTCCTCTTTAAGCTACATACACGCGTTCACAACATGCGAATGACCACCCGCATGACACAACGAACCGCACGACCTGACGCATCACCCAACCTGTATGTCCACACGTCCGAACGGATAAACGACCAACTCATGTGCATACTGTGTACGATAGCGGAACGACGGACTACACATTGAAAACAAGTGCAAGTCATTTAACAGTCGTTCAAATGACTTGTACACAGACCAACTGCACAATATCAGACAACCGTATTCCAACATAGATCCGACAGTTGGTACAGGCGCAACACCTATTGTCAGTCGCTCATCAAGTCATTTGCACGCGTACACATGCCTAATTGTCGTCCAACAGTCTAAAGTCGAACAACAATCAGACAGTTTTGTTGAGCCCTGCGTACGGGCCATTACAAAATCACTGCGCATCTGCTGTGCAATGCATGTCTGACCTTTACTGTAAACGTATAGTTCTCCATTACAGATTATCATTAAGGTTGGAAGGTTTATTGACGTGTACTCTAATTTAGTATTGCATATTGCGGACATACAGTGATGGGAAGCAGTATTTACCCCTTTCCTGATGTCCTATTTTTTTCTTAATAATGCCATGGTTTCTGATCCTCACAACGAATTTACTAGGATACAAACTTTAAAGGATACCCGAACTGACATGTGACATGATGAGATAGACATGTTTATGTACAGTGCCTAGCACACAAATAACTATACTGTGTTCCTTTTTTTCTTTCTCTGCCTGAAAGAGTTAAATATCAGGTATGTAAGTGGCTGACTCAGTCCTGACTCAGACAGGAAGTGACTACAGTGTGACCCTCACTGATAAGAAATTCCCCTTTTTTACCTCTTTCTTGCTCTCAGAAGCCATTTTCTGCTAGGAAAGTGTTTTATAGTTGGATTTTTTTATCAGCCATAGCCATAGACCCTGAACAAGCGTGCAGCAGATCAGGTGTTTCTGGCAATGTCAGATCTAACAAGATTAGCTGCATGCTTGTTTTTGGTGTGATTCAGACACTACTGCAGCCAAACAGATCAGCAGGGCTGCCAGGCAACTGATATTGCTTTAAGGGAAACAAATATGGCAGCCTCCATAATCTTGACACGTCAGTTGTTCTTTAAGTTTAATGAAGGAAACACATTAATCCACACCCATATCACCCATGTGAAAACACACTCAATAACCTAATTCAATAACAGGTAAAATTAGACTTAGATGCCCACCAGCTTCCCTGTCCTACTGAATGTAGATATCAGTTTTTTGGAATCTATGTTACTTATTGTGGTTGCAACACATGGGGATCTGCAGCTCTAGCCAGCACCTCTGTAGAGCAATGGGTATTCTCCAAGATGGCGCGTCTAGACAACACGGGAAGGTCTTTTCTATTGTCCTGCATGCATCACCCTGGGTACACACCCAACACTCTACAAGTTGTGGAAGCTGAAGGAATTTATCATCCATTCACAGAGGCTTTGCTAGAGTCCTGGACTGATGGGGACCCGTGTGGACATACTGGTTCCACTAGGCGAGGCTGACCCTCCTTCCTTTTTTTCCTGCTAACAGTATGCATGTAAATTTACACTTACAATTTTTTTCAGATAGAATTCTGAAAAGTGTTTATCCATCTACACCAGGAGTGTCCAAACTTTTTAGGCCAAGAGCCGCATCGTGATTCTAGGGGCCGAACTAGCAAAATAAAACACAATTTTGCTGATTGCCATTGGGTACACGGCATTTGGCCAATGGGATGGACTTTTGACATGCCTCACCTACACCAAGGATGTCCAAATCCAGTTCTCAAGGGCTGAGATCCTCACCCATTTCTGGTGCAGCTCAAATTAATTGATGGGACTAAATCAGGAAGGGTGTGGCTCAATGTATAACGCAAGTCTCAACTTCTCTGTCTATTCTAAATGCTGGCATGGTAATGGCCCTTAAGGACTGGAGTTGGACATCCCTGACCTACACTGTCCTTTGGGGATTGCTGTGCTTCTCCTTCCACTTGAAGGTGAACTTATTTGGTGTACTCTATAAAGCTGAATATCTCAGTGCTATTTAATAGCACACTAATAATAATAATGAATTCAAATGTTTTGTGCAATACTGACCAACATTCACGGCAATCTTATAACAAAAACGGAGTTCTCCTTCAAGCATTATTGTTGAATCTGAAGCATTACTTTCTTTCGGTGACTCACAAGTTTACACTCAACTTGTGTTTAAAGGTATCTATGGAATGTATAATAGAATAAGTGACAACGTGCTAACAGTTCAAAGCTATTTATATACCTACATGCATATGGGGCGCCAGATGGATCTGTTGAGCCATTTGGTATTTGGCAACTTACACCTTTAAGTATTGTCAGAGGTGGCAGAAGCAGCAAGAGAAAAGAACAGATAGTCTATAGCGATCTCTTCTATTCCCAAACACCGCTAGCCGGGGAGCTGTCATGTTAACCTGCCTGAGGGGGAGCGGGATGGGAATTGTATGTGCTGACAGGGAAACCAGCCCTTTGATTATGGAAATTCGCTCATTCTTCAGGCTGAGACGGTGCTATGAATTATGACAGGACACAGAGTGCAGAAGAAGGGAGAGAGACAGAGAACCTTCCTGGATAGCTGAAGTCCGCATACAGCTATTTTTTTGTATGTTGATGCTCTATAGTGGCTGGATAGTGCACTACCTCGGACATAGGAGACCAGGGTTCAAATCTCGGCTCTTCCTATTCAGTAAGCCAGTACCTATTCAGTAAGGAGTCCTTGGCAAGACTCTCTAACACTGTTACTGTCATGCACTTAGTGGCTGCAGCTCTCAAGCGATTTGAGTTTCGGATAACAGGGACTTTTCTGTATAGCGATTTTCTGCTGTTGTTGCTGTTGGCAACCAGAAGTCTCAACTAACAGGCATGCCTAAGGGCATAACAGACTACTTTTTGTTTGGGGGGGGGGGGGATGTTTGCCAGCCACACAATATTGAGCCTCCAGTGACGTCCTGCAGCTCCTGGCAGCAGTGCATGGCTCCCGGTGTGGCATGTGACCCGACGCAGGTCAGGTGACACGCCAGGAGCTGTACACAGAGGGCGCCAGGAAGCCGCCAAGAGCCGACTAATAGTTGCAGGATGTCGCTGGAGACCGAGTATTTTGTCCTGCATGAGGTGGAGGTTTGGGCTTTTTCGGACAGTTACTCAAGCAATTGGCAAACACATGTATCCGGCGTCAGGCGATCACCACCGGTGCCGGTTACTGGAGACTCTTCTGTACGGATGTTGGAATTATTCACAGTTTTACATACCCACTGTCTTTACCTTCCTCCCACTAGTGTAATACAATCACAATAAAAGTGAAAGGACACCTGAAGTGAAAGGTATATGGAGGCTGCCATGTTTATTTCCTTTTAAAGGGGAACTGAAGAGAGAGGTATATGGAGGCTGTCATGTTTAGTTCCTTTTAATCAATACCAGTTGCCTGGCAGCCCTGCTGGTCTATTTCTCTGCAGTAGTATCTGATTAAAACCAGAAACAAGCACGCAGCTAATCTTGTCAGGTCTGACTTATAAGTCTGAACCACTGAAACACCTGATCTGCTGCATGCTTGTTCAGGGGCTATGGCTAATCGTATTAGAGGCAGAGGATCAGCAGGGCTGCCAGGCAACTGGTATTGTCTAAAAGGAAATAAACATGACAGCCTCCATATACCTCTCTCTTCAGTTCCCCTTTAAGCAATACTAGTTACCTGCCAATCCTGTTGGTCTCTTTGGCTACTTGCTGTGAATGGTTCCACTGTTCCTGCTGCGATGAGTTTGCAGCTCACACACTACGTTAGCTGCAGGAGACACTAGAGATTTTTAATAGAGGCCTTTTTGGTCTCTTTAACCACTTGCGGACTGTAGGCTTACACCCCCCAAGTGACCAGGCTATTTTTTGCTATGTAGGCCACTGCAGCTGTAAGACCTCGCTGCAGGGCCGTACAACTTAGCACACAAGTGATTCCTCTCCCTTGTTTCTGCCCACCAACAGAGCTTTATGCTAGTGGGCTTTCATCGCTCCCAGGATGTTTATTTTATAAATATTTATTTCCTTTTATTATTATTATTTTTTTAAACCCTGCTTTCTCTTCCCCCGCCAGCCAATCAGCGCGATCGGCTGTCACAGGCTTCAGCCGTCTAACAGTCTCCTAGTGGCCATTACAATTAGAACTATTCCTGCTCTGCCCTCACACTTTGATAAATTGTGATGTGTAAAGGTGCTGCTCCAAGTGCTGGGTGGTGCCAGTAAGCTAAGTGAAACAGTGGAAGAGACAAGAGCACTCCTTTGGTTTATGAACGTCTTTACTTAAAATAAACACACTTAAAAGTTACACTTACAGTGTTATAACAATTGCGCGTCTCAGGCCTGCCAGCAGTCTTCTCCACCCCTGTGCTTGGCCAAAGCAACAGGTGCGATGTCTCTCGGCGTGGAGCAGGTAGTGGTGGGTGGGGCCAGGTCACGCTGGAGCCGTCTGACATCACGACGTGTTTCGGCGCTAACCACGCCTTCGTCACGTGTTTTGTCTCTCCCGGTGTGGGAGGGAAAAGGGAGTGACAAGGCTGTGTCACTCATGGTAGGTGGAGCCTTGTTAAGGGTTTGTAACTTTCCAAATTAAAAATCTACAATGTATTTGGCATAAGAAAAACATGACGTTAAAATGAATTAAAAACGTGTTGCAAGGCACGAGGATTGCGGGACTTTGCGGCTAAAAAACTATTCCTCAAAGGTTTGGACAGAAAGAATAATGGGTGCAAATTTATGCAATCCAAACCAATGCGCTGAGGTGTATAGAGTTTATAGAGGCAATGGAGGCCGCTATACTGCGGCAGCCTCAAACGCTAGGATCGGGACACTGGAAGTGTCGGGAAAGTGGGAAGTAGTACGTGGTCCTGCCATTATCAAAACAGACGTATTCTGATTGGCTGCCGGACTCGCCCTTTATGGCTTTTATTGTACGGCTAAGGCACCTTGGGGTGTAGACCATACCTTGCCCGGAGGAGCATGTGGCCCAGGGGACTTATTCCTGTAACCGTTCCATGTGACAAAAAGGTTGCATGGTCCGCTGCTGCGTTGGGGGGGTCCCCATCCTAGTGGCCATTGCAAAGCTCCGTCATTCAACCAGAGGTGCGCACGCATCGACATGCGCAATCTCCTGCGATCTGCAAATCCCTGCACCAGGATTTGACGCCAAATGGCATTGGGTGGTCCTGGGGCTGCCGCCGCGCTCACGCCAGTTGGCGTGAGGAAGTAGTTAAAAGGTTAAGCCCTTTATACCATCTAGGTGGTTCTAGGTCACCATGAGCTGTCTGGGTATACCTTAGTACTGGTCCAAGCCTATCCAATAGAGCCAGATCAATCCATACCATGCACTGATGAGGACCAATAAGTCCAAAACAGGTTCTATATGCATGTTGGATTGATGTGGCTCCTGTTCTGGATGTACAGCCTTGCTTTCAGGGGCATAAAGAGATGATTTGCATATTCAGGAGAGATGCATCATGGGAAGTCTTTAAAGTGAACCTGAGACTGTTTACTAGCACGTATTTATACTTACCTGGGGCTTCCTCCAGTCCTATGAGCACCGTGGCCTCCCTCGCTGTCCTCTTTGGTGCCTCCGTTCTCCCGCAATAACTCCAGATAATCGGCCATGCACCCCTCGTTGTGCTCTTGTCCCCTGGAAAGTTCTGCACCTGCGCAGTAGTACAGCCCAGAACGCTCCAGGAGATGGAAGCATGGTGGAAGCACGCCTGGCCGAGCAGTCGCACAGGGCTGGATTTGGACATTTTGCCTGCCAAGGCCCACTTTCACCAGCCCTGCTGTTGGAGGAAGCAAAGCACAGGATGGAGGGGGGGGGGGGGCAATGGGCACAGGACCAGCGCTCCACTGCTCACCCGGTGGAAGCAGGGCAGCCATGGACTGCATTTATGACTGCTGCGGTTTGCACGTTTAGCCGTTTAATTGCCGCCCCTTACTTCCTGGTGTCCTAGCCATGGCCTTTGTGGCCTTGCCTCAAATCTGACCATGCATGTGCAGAAGCAGATGACTACTGCAGAAGCTGGCAACTGACCGGATTACCAGGAGTCGTAGCACCAGGACGGAGGTGCTGAAGAGGACGATGAGCGAAGCCACGGTGCTCATGGGGCAGAAGAAAGCCCCAGGTAAGTATAAATACAGGCCAGTGTACCATTTATGGTACACGTTAAGAAGCCTTAAGGTGGCGCCACACAATTCATTTTTTTATATTTTTTCATTTTTTACAATTCATAAGAATTGTACAAAAATGTTTGCCCCTACCGATCAACTTATATCTATTAAAAATAGGAAATTCAATAAGATTTTTCCATAAAAAAAAAAAAAAAAAAAAAAACAAAAACAAAAAAAAAGACTTGATTTTTAGAGTATTTGCATAAAATCAAATCTTTATTGTATATAGTGTATAACCACCTCTAGTCTACATTTACAGTGGTGCGGGATGTCTGCTTTGTGGTGCTGTTTACAGCACTGCATTTCGCCACCTGTGTGTTGATCACTGTGCTGTGGGTGCTTTGCAGTGTAACAGCGTGCAGCATCAGGCACTGCATGCAGTGCGTTACTGTAAAACACATGCGTTAACAGTAACATTGAAGAATACTTTCCATCAACTGTATGCTTCACCGTACCATATGCAACCAGCAGATAATGTGCAGCGCCACTGATGCATTGCATTTCTGCTGTTACAGGGAACACAATAAAACTGCCATTGTGAACACAGCCATAGGGCTCGATTCAGTAAGCAGTGCTAACTGTTAGCACGCTTCTGAAAAGGCCATTATCACGCCTTAACTCAGTTTGGGCGTGTTAAAAATCAGATTGCGCGCAAAGATCCGCGTGCACAGCGCAGAGCGCGCGAAGTGCCCATTCACATCTATGCGACTTACCGAGCGCACCGCGCTGTGCGCGCGCAAAGTTTCGCGCGCGATCTGATTTTAGAAACAGTGCTAACCTACTTAGCACCCTGGTTAACACGCCTAAAGTCTTTAGGCGTGCTAAGTAGGCTAGCACCGTTTACTGAATCAAGCCCATAGAGTTTTATTTATTTTTTTCCCCCTATTGACCTACAGAGCCATCTCCTTCACACTCTAAGCATCTGCCTCCCCCTCAGATGCCCTCTGCCTATTCCTCTAGGAAAATACATTTTCTTAGAAGCCGATGTGGAGACCTACAGTACTGTGTAAATGTAACAGTGTAAAACTTTTACTTATGTAGATCACAGAGTTCCTTTATAACACTTCCGTACTTCCTTAATATGTGTTACTAATACAGGAACTCTATTCTTGCAAAAGTAAAAAAAAAAAAAAAAGGCCTTACAGGAAATGTATTGCCACTAGTTCCCTTTAGTTTGCATCACTCATCACTAATGCTGCATACACACTTGAGATAAAAGTCTCTGGAAAAGGCAAGATCACAGACCAATTATACCCCATTCCATGTAGTATGAGAGCCATACTCTACACAGTCTATTCTATTGAGCTGCACTCCCCATCAGACAGAAATCTTTGCAAGATGCTGCACACAAAGATGCCCGTACACATTCAAAAGATCATTATCTGCAAAAGATCTCTTCCTGCAATAGATCCATTCCTTCAAAATGCATTCATAGTCTATGAGATCTGCAGATCATCATACACACCTTGTTTAGCAGGCAATCATCTGCAGATCAGATCCACCAGGATGGATTTTCAGATCTGCAGATGATTGCCAGATATGCAGATGAAGTCTGTTAAACAAGGTGTGTATGAGGATCTGCAGATCTCATAGACTATGCATGCATTTTGCAGGAATGGATCTATTGCAGGAAGAGATCTTTTGCAGATAATGATCTTTTGAATGTGTAAGGGCATCTTTGTGTGCAGCATCTTGCAAAGATTTTATCTGATGGGGAGTGCAGCTCCATAGAATAGACTGTTTAGAGTATGGCTCTCATACTACATGGAATGGGGTAAAATTGGTCTGTGATCTTGCCTATTCCAGAGACTTATCTCAAGTGTGTATGCAGCATTAGCGTATGACCTCTTAACTTCAGCAGTTTCAACCAGGATAAAAAACAATCATACTAGCATGCCCAAAAGAGATAATACAGTAGTCTTTATTGATGGGTTTGGATGACAAGTACAACTACAATTAGAGGTGGCTAATGAGATAATTTTAGAGTTGATGTCAATTTATGCAGCTTGGAAATTGACCAGTTAGATGCAGTACTTGGTGATTTTGAGTGGTCTAACACCAAGCTGCATACAATTTATATTCAAAAATCAGGCAAGCTGGAATGATTTAGCATCTCACAGACCTAGACTGAGGCGTGATCTAGATTGAGAGGTGGGGAAAGGGGAGGAGCTCACACAGGAGAGGTGGGAAATGGGGGTGGTAGGTACACATAAAATCAACATAAAAAAACAGGCATCAATTTAAAGGACACCTGAGTTGAGATTAATATGGAGGCTGACGACTGCCATATTTATTTCCCTTAAAACAATACCAGTTGCTTCGCGTACTGCTGGTGTTTCTGGCATTAATAGCGTCTGAATCACACCCCTGAAATAAGCATGCAGCAAGTTTCATTCAAAATTCTGATCTGTATGCTTGTTCAGGTTCTATGGCTAAAAGTTTAACCTGCTGAGCGGTCTGGACGAGCTCAGCTCGTCCAACACCGCCAGAGGCTGCCGCTCAGGCCCTGCTGGGCCGATTTTAGTCAAAGAAAAAGCAGCACACGCAGCCGGCACTTTGCCAGCCGCGTGTGCTGCCTGATCGCCGCCGCTCTGCGGCGATCCGCCGCGAGCAGCGGCGAAAGAGGGTCCCCCCAGCCGCCTGAGCCCAGCGTAGCCGGAACAAAAAGTTCCGGCCAGCGCTAAGGGCTGGATCGGAGGCGGCTGACGTCAGGACGTCGGCTGACGTCGACGACGTCACTCCGCTCGTCGCTATGGCGACGATATAAGCAAAACAAGGAAGGCCGCTCATTGCGGCCTTCCTTGTTTATTCTGGGCGCCGGAGGCGATCGGAAGATCGCCTCCGGAGCGCCCTCTAGTGGGCTTTCATGCAGCCAACTTTCAGTTGGCTGCATGAAATAGTTTTTTTTTTTATTTAAAAAAAACCCTCCCGCAGCCACCCTGGCGATTTAATCAGAACGCCAGGGTGGTTAAGAGGCAGAGGGATCAGCAGGACAGCCAGACAATGGTATTGTTTTAAAGGAAATCAATATGGCAGCCTCCGTATCCCTCTCCTGTACAATTATCAGCATCTGATTGACAGAGGCACTTGATGCAATCCTGACCTGTGACTGTTATATTGTATACTCCTCTTTTACTGCCTGATGAAGTAGGTTTATGCCTGTAAAACGTGTTGCAACACTTTTTTTTGGAGTATGTCAATAAATTTGTGTTTTTGGAACGAATAGTTTTTGTGTCAGCTTCAAGGAGGTAAGTCCACCACAGCCTCCTTAGTTTAACTATTTTAGCCTTTTTTATCCTGTGTCCACCCCTGGTGGAGGGGTGCTATGCCCCCTTCTTTCCGATCTACAGCAAGTGACTTCTTAACCACTTGCCGACCGCCCACAGCCCATGGGCGGCGGCAAAGTGGACGCCTAAAGGACCGCAATACGCCTTCAGGCGGCGCGTCCTTTAGGCATGCCGGGGGAGCGATCGCGTCATTGATGACGCGCGCTTCCCCCGGCAACTGGCTCCGCCCACCCGCCGTAACATCCCGCCGGCCATACGGAAGCGCCGGCGGGATGTTAACCCCGCGATCGCCGCTACAAAGTGTATAATACACTTTGTAATGTATACAAAGTGTATTATACAGGCTGCCTCCTGCCCTGGTGATCCCAGTGTCCGAGGGACCACCAGGGCAGGCTGCAGCCACCCTAGTCTGCACCCAAACACACTGATCTGCCCCCCCCCGCCCACTGATCGCCCACAGCACCCCTCAGACCCCCCCCTGCCCACCCCCCAGACCCCTGTTTGCACCCAATCACCCCCCTAATAACCCATCAATCACTCCCTGTCACTATCTGTCAACGCTATTTTTTTTTTATCCCCCCCCCCTGCCCCCTGCCCCCTCCTGATCACCCCCCCACCCCTCAGATTCTCCCCAGACCCCCCCCCCCAGACCCCCCCCCCCCCTGTGTACTGTATGCATCTATCTTCCCTGATAACCTGTCAATCACCCGTCAATCACCCATCAATCACCCATCAATCACCCCCTGTCACTGCCACCCAACAATCAGCCCCTAACCTGCCCCTTGCGGGCAATCTGATCACCCACCCACACCAATAGATCGCCCGCAGATCCGACATCAGATTACCTCCCAAATCCATTGTTTACATCTATTCTCTCCTCTAAACACCCACTAATTACCCATCAATCACCCATCAATCACCCCCTATCACCACCTGTCACTTTTACCTATCAGATCAGACCCTAATCTGCCCCTTGCGGGCACCCAATCACCCGCCAACACGCTCAGATTGCCCTCTGACCCCCCCTTATCAATTCGCCAGTGCATTAATTACATCTGTTCTTCCCTGTAATAACCCACTGATCACCTGTCAATCACCTGCCAATCACCTATCACCCATCAATCACCCCCTGTCACTGCCACCCATCAATCAGCCCCTAACCTGCCCCTTGCGGGCAATCTGATCACCCACCCACACCATTAGATCGCCCGCAAACCCACCGTCAGATTACCTCCCAAATGTATTGTTTACATCTGTTATCTTCTCTAAACACCCACTAATTACCCATCAATCACCCATCAATCACCCCCTATCACCACCTGTCACTGTTACCTATCAGATCAGACCCTAAGCTGCCCCTTGCGGGCACCCAATCACCCGCCCACACGCTCAGATTGCCCTCAGACCCCCCCCCCCTTATCAATTCGCCAGGGCATTATTTACATCTGTCCTTCCCTGTAATAACCCACTGATCACCTGTCAATCACCTATCAATCACCCATCAATCACCCCCTGTCACTGCCACCCATCAATCACCCCTGTCACTGCCACCCATCAATCAGTCCCTAACCTGCCCCTTGCGGGCAAACTGATCACCCACCCACACCAATAGATCGCCCGCAGATCCGACATCAGATCACCACCCAAGCGCAGTGTTTCCATCTATTCTCTCCTCTAAACACCCACTAATTACCCATCAATCACCCCCTATCACCACCTGTCACTGTTACCCATCAGATCAGACCCTAATCTGCCCCTTGCGGGCACCCAATCACCCGCCTACACGCTCAGATTGCCCTCAGACCCCCCCTTATCAATTCGCCAGGGCATTATTTACATCTGTCCTTCCCTGTAATAACCCACTGATCACCTGTCAATCACCTATCAATCACCCATCAATCACCCCCTGTCACTGCCACCCATCAATCACCCGCTGTCACTGCCACCCATCAATCAGCCCCTAACCTGCCCCTTGCGGGCAATCTGATCACCCACCCACACCAATAGATCGCCCGCAGATCCGACGTCCGATCACCTCCCAAGTGCAGTGTTCACATCTGTTCTCTACCCTAAACACCCACTAATTACCCATCAATCACCCCCTGTCACTGCTACCTATCAGATTAGACCCCTATCTGCCCCTAGGGCACTCAATCACCCGCCCACACCCTCAGAATGCCCTCAGACCCCAGCCCTGATCACCTCGCCAGTGCATTGCTTGCATCTATTCCCCCCTCTAATCACACCTTGAGACACCCATCAATCACCTCCTGTCACCCCCTAGCACACCTACCCATCAGATCAGGCCCTAATTTGCCCCGTGTGGGCTCCTGATCACTCGGCCAAACCCTCAGATCCCCCTCAGACCCCCTTCCGATCACCTCCCCAGTGCATTGATTGCATCTATTTTCCCCTCTAACCACCCCCTGAGACACCCATCAATCACCTCCTGTCACCCCCCTAGCACTCCTATCCATCAGATCAGGCCCAATACAACCTGTCATCTAAAAGGCCACCCTGCTTATGACCGGTTCCACAAAATTCGCCCCCTCATAGACCACCTGTCATCAAAATTTGCAGATGCTTATACCCCTGAACAGTCATTTTGAGACATTTGGTTTCCAGACTACTCACGGTTTTGGGCCCGTAAAATGCCAGGGCGGTATAGGAACCCCACAAGTGACACCATTTTAGAAAAAAAGACACCCCAAGGTATTCTGTTAGGTGTATGACGAGTTCATAGAAGATTTTATTTTTTGTCAAAAGTTAGCGGAAATTGATTTTTATTGGGTTTTTTTCACAAAGTGTCATTTTTCACTAACTTGTGACAAAAAATAAAATCTTCTATGAACTCGCCATACACCTAACGGAATACCTTGGGGTGTCTTCTTTCTAAAATGGGGTCACTTGTGGGTTTCCTATACTGCCCTGGCATTTTAGGGGCCCTAAACCGCGAGGAGTAGTCTAGAAAACAAATGCCTCAAAATGACCCGTGAATAGGACGTTGGGCCCCTTAGCGCACCTAGGCTGCAAAAAAGTGTCACACATGTGGTACTGCCGTACTCAGGAAAAGTAGTATAATGTGTTTTGGGGTGTATTTTTACACATACCCATGCTGGGTGGGAGAAATTTCTATGTAAATGGTCAATTGTGTGTAAAACAAATCAAACAATTGTCATTTACAGAGATATTTCTCCCACTTAGCATGGGTATGTGTAAAAATACACCCCAAAACACATTATACTACTTCTCCTGAGTACGGCGGTACCACATGTGTGGCACTTTTTTACACCCTAAGTACGCTAAGGGGCCCAAAGTCCAATGAGTACCTTTAGGATTTCACAGGTCATTTTGCGACATTTGGTTTCAAGACTACTCCTCACGGTTTAGGGCCCCTAAAATGCCAGGGCAGTATAGTAACCCCACAAATGACCCCATTCTAGAAAGAAGACACCCAAAATTATTCCGTTAGGAGTATGGTGAGTTCATAGAAGATTTTATTTTTTGTCAAAAGTTAGCGGAAAATTGATTTCTATTGTTTTTTTCACAAAGTGTCATTTTCCACTAACTTTTGACAAAAAATAAAATCTTCTATGAACTCACCATACTCCTAACGGAATACCTTGGGGTGTCTTCTTTCTAAAATGGGGTCATTTGTGGGGTTCCTATACTGAACTGGCATTTTAGGGGCCCTAAACCGTGAGGAGTAGTCTGGAAATCAAATTCCGCAAAATGACCTGTGAAATCCTAAAGGTACTCATTGGACTTTGGGCCCTTTAGCGCAGTTAGGGTGCAAAAAAGTGCCACACATGTGGTATTGCCATACTCGGGAGAAGTAGTACAATGTGTTTTGGGGTGTATTTTTACACATACCCATGCTGGGTGGGAGAAATACCTCTGTAAATGACAATCTTTTGATTTTTTTACACACATTTGTCCATTTACAGAGTTATTTCTCCCACCCAGCATGGGTATGTGTAAAAATACACCCCAAAACACATTGTACTACTTCTCCCGAGTACGGCGATACCACATGTGTGGCACTTTTTTGCACCCTAACTGCGCTAAAGGGCCCAAAGTCCAATGAGTACCTTTAGGATTTCACAGGTCATTTTGCGGAATTTGATTTCCAGACTACTCCTCACGGTTTAGGGCCCCTAAAATGCCAGGGCAGTATAGGAACCCCACAAATGACCCCATTTTAGAAAGAAGACACCCCAAGGTATTCCATTAGTAGTATGGTGAGTTTATAGAAGATTTTATTTTTTGTCACAAGTTAGTGGAAAATGACACTTTGTGAAAAAAAACAATAAAAATCAATTTTCCGCTAACTTTTGACAAAAAATAAAATCTTCTATGAACTCACCATACTCCTAACGGAATACCTTGGGGTGTCTTCTTTCTAAAATGGGGTCATTTGTGGGGTTCCTATACTGCCCTGGCATTTTAGGGGCCCTAAACCGTGAGGAGTAGTCTGGAAATCAAATTCCGCAAAATGACTTGTGAAATCCTAAAGGTACTCATTGGACTTTGGGCCCTTTAGCGCAGTTAGGGTGCAAAAAAGTGCCACACATGTGGTATCGCCGTACTCGGGAGAAGTAGTACAATGTGTTTTGGGGTGTATTTTTACACATACCCATGCTGGGTGGGAGAAATAACTCTGTAAATGGACAATTGTGTGTAAAAAAAAATGAAAAAATTGTCATTTACAGAGATATTTCTCCCACCCAGCATGGGTATGTGTAAAAATACACCCCAAAACACATTCTACTACTTCTCTTGAGTACGGCAATACCACATGTGTGGCACTTTTTTGCAGCCTAACTGCGCTAAGGGGCCCAAAGTCCAATGAGCACCTTTAGGCTTTACAGGGGTGCTTACAAATTAGCACCCCCCAAAATGCGAGGACAGTAAACACACCCCACAAATGACCCCATTTTGGAAAGTAGACACTTCAAGGTATTCAGAGAGGGGCATGGTGAGTCCGTGGCAGATTTCATTTTTTTTTGTCGCAAGTTAGAAGAAATGGATTCTTTTTTTTTTTCTTTTTTTTTGTCACAAAGTGTCATTTTCCGCTTACTTGTGACAAAAAATAATATCTTCTATGAACTCACTATGCCTCTCAGTGAATACTTTGGGATGTCTTCTTTCCAAAATGGGGTCATTTGGGGGGTATTTATACTATCCTGGAATTCTAGCCCCTCATGAAACATGACAGGGGGTCAGAAAAGTCATAGATGCTTGAAAATGGCAAAATTCACTTTTTGCACCATAGTTTGTAAACGCTATAACTTTTACCCAAACCAATAAATATACACTGAATGGTTTTTTTTTTATCAAAAACATGTTTGTCCACATTTTTCGCGCTGCATGTATACAGAAATTTTACTTTATTTGAAAATTGTCAGCACAGAAAGTTAAAAAAATCATTTTTTTGCCAAAATTCATGTCTTTTTTGATGAATATAATAAAAAGTAAAAATCGCAGGAGCAATCAAATAGCACCAAAAGAAAGCTTTATTAGTGACAAGAAAAGGAGCCAAAATTCATTTAGGTGGTAGGTTGTATGAGCGAGCAATAAACCGTGAAAGCTGCAGTGGTCTGAATGGAAAAAAAGTGGCCGGTCCTTAAGGGGTAGAAAGACTGTGGTCCTCAAGTGGTTAATCCTGAGTGGGGACAGGTCTAATCTCCCCACCTGCTTATACTGGATTGTATTCTACTTACCTTCATCTTTCACCCTACACCAGTGTGACGGACGGTTGCGTAGACGCGTCCTTGAACCGCCCGTGCAGAACATGCGATCGCAATGAATTCTCTGCATCGATGCGGTTAGGATCGAGAGAATCTAGATTGGTTGTGTAGGAGCATCTGCAGTCAATCTGGGCTCTCTTTTTTTCTCAACAGAGAGCTAGCAGTACTTAGGTGCAGGGTGTCTATTGATTTGTTAATTAGCTTGGGCCAGGCCTGTGTCCAGGGAGAATGTTTATTTTTAATTACCTCAGGCAGATGTCAATTGCCCACCATTTGGTGAGCCTTTTCATACAGGGAGAGCCAGGAAGCTACTCCCAGCAGGAAGCCTATTCCAAACCTGCTTACCACAGACTGACGGGCACCGCAAGGGCAGATGCAGGTATTATATAATTTTTTGCCTATTTACAGAATACCGTAAATAGGGTAGTTATGAGAGCGGTATCATTGGATCCGTAGGGTCATGCTGAATCTCTTGATACCAGACGAGAGGGGCCCAGTTATTAAACTTCTCAGGACCTGAATCCTCTAACCTAAGCAAGTTTGGTATCATATGAACTGGCATATTTTGAGGTATATGAATATGTGATGGTCATGTGTGTGCGGAAAGCGTAAGCCGAGATATGACAAATGTCATATTTGGTGGGCATGGGAAATCCACCCAGGGAGCTAACCGCCCCTGTCCAACCCCTGGGCTGTACTTGAGACTGCACCCAAAGATGTACATTGTTCAAAAGTGTCTGCGAGGGACTCCTCCCTCATTCCTCCATTTTCCACCTTCAGGACAGCTGCTGCCACTTTGAGGAACAAGTGGTAGCCATTTTGTTTGGACTTTGAACTTTGCTGAAGCTGAAACTGAACTTTACAAGTTTTCCCACAAAAGGACACATTCCATGAACCTAAGTATTTTATCCTTTTTCTTTTCATACTGTGTTATCATTTGTCTCTATAATTGTTGATTTTAACGATTTTCTGTATATATTAATTATTTATATTGCACGTAAATAAAGACTTTATCAAAGTCTTTTACTGTTACGCTACACCTGCTATACAGCCATACCCAGAAACTGAACTCTGGTCTCTGAGGAGTCGCTACTATTATTGATATCTAGACAGGTTACAGCGTGTTTTAACAGTTTTATTTGCAGGATCAGTCAGTCAGTCGGTAGGGACCACTGGCCCATACCAGTGGTGGTGGCAGATATACCCTGAAATAGTGTGTAAAGTGTATTTCCGTAACCCACAGGCTGCCTTCTGGTTTGTCTGCGGCCAATTCCCAACGGTTTCTTCGCATTGACTGCGACCACAGTTTGCACGATCTGTGCGCTGGAACCGTTTGGAAGGATTTTCGCGTTCCAGCCACCAGAGCTCCTTTGACAACCAGTACCTACTACACTATATTGGGCTCTCTGTGTCCCCATTTTTGTATCTCTATTAATCACTACCCGATCAAAAGTGCAGTTATAACATTAGTAATTCATCCTGCTGGACTACTAACGACATTTGCAGCATAAGACCCCTGTGCACACATTCGATATTTAGCCGAGAGGATCACAAACCACAGGCAGGCGCAGACCATACTTGCACACGCGCAGCATGGTTCTGCTCATATAAGAATGGGTGCGCAGCCACAACAGTGGCAAGTCCTTGTAGCATATGCTTAGTGGGACCCTGCGCTAGATCAATGGGCCGCAGAAGGCTTGGGGAAGTCTCTGGACTACCCAAACACTTCTCTGCTACTGAGGTAAATAATTTTAATACAAAAGTTTGCCTTCTTAAAACAGAAGGCCTTTCTGATTATTCAGGTTGGCGTGAGCATAAGATGTCTCCCACAATGCATCACTGTTGAATATGCAAATCATCCTTTGTTGTCCCCTGTAAGCTAGCCACACCTCCAGATCAGCTGGGATGCAATGATGCAATAATGTGTCAGCTTGTTAATAGTACAGAGCCACAATAATCCAACATGCATACAGACTGTTGTGTAAGGATGTAAATGTGAATGTAAAAATATCAAAAATGCATTTAGCTGAAGCACAATACAAGCGTAATGACCATAATATAACCTGGAAAGTACATTTGCTATTTCAGCTTTAAAATGGTTAGTGGGAGTTATAATCACCTGGCAATATTGATTATGAACATTTTGCTAGGGTTCAGTTAAGGTTATCACATCAGGACTCCCTATATGAAAGCATAGCTTAAACTGGTAGGAGTTAGAAAAGGCCACATTAACTACAAATTGTGCGCCATGGTTGGGGGAGTGGGAGGGGGTTGCTGGCAGTCTGAATCATGTCAGAGCTCTATGAGTGCTGTGCATTCACAATCAGTTCGTACAGTTGGCCTTTTATACATGAAGGCTCCAACGTGCTGACCTTTTCCACACCTGCAAGCATGGACCCTGTGGGGAGAGGTAGCCTTCTGCACATGGATGGAGATGGGACAGCAGTACGCCGGTACAGAGGCTATGCTGTTAACCCTTTGTCATGATGGCCATATTTCACTATCCGACTCTCTCTCTCTCTCTCTCTCTCTCTATCTATCCATCCATGCATGCACACACACACACACACGTTAACATTTGCCAACACCACCACAAATCTGAAATGCTAATTTGGGGCAGATAGGAGCTTTATCAGCTTCAGAATAACCACAGCATCTCTGATATTTTGAGGATTTAACCATCAGACTGTAAGCTGTGAACGGCAGCCCCAGACCCCCAACCTGCAAGCGATTTGTCTGATGGATCTACTCACCTGACAGGCGCCAACTTCTTTGAAGATGCCGCTGGCCTGCCCTCCTCCCTCAGCATAGCAACAGAACGTGTTGTCAGCTACACAGTTGACACTGTGGCGCCTGTACTGTTTCACCCAGCAATGTCGCCCAAGGGGATCTGGTTCCAATCCCCGACTGGCAACATATCTCAGGTGTGTACGCACCTTTACTATCATATTGTGCACCATTCCTGCATTATTTACAAATGTCTGTATTTGTATGTGCCCTTGCCTGTTTCTTATGTTGTACAGCACCACAGAAGAGGATGGTGCCATATAAAATTATTAAAAGTTCATTTTTTTTTACCAGAATACATATAGACGTTTTCTATTTTCCCTCATTGCCTTTACTTCATGCTCTTCATCTCTCCTCTCTCCCCCTCAAACCACTTACTCTGTTCCTAACCAGGAGTCCTTTCTTCATTTCACTCCGACCTCTGGTGACTCGTGGTCCTGTGCCTCGTTGCCCACACCATCCATCCTAATCTCTCCTCCCCTCACTAATATAAAGGCCCCCACTATCAATACAATATTTTTTTTATCTGATATGATCATTCGATTAGATTTGCAAGATCAAAAGTAATCAGAAGTCAATTATAGTTCGCATAAACCAGACTCTTTTCAGATACAATTGCAAAATCCAACACTCAGATTACATTTTCTATTCCAATCAACCTCGTTTTACATCAATTTTCTCCACACCAATCGACCTTAGAACCGTTTTACATCGATTTTCTCCACACCAATCGACCTTAGAACCGTTTTACATCAATTTTCTCCACACCAATCGACCTTAAAATCGTTTTACATCCATTTTCTCCACATACTGCATGGTTTTCTGTACAATTTGATCATAAAAATCTGATGGAAAGATTGCGTCTGAGGAAAATATTTCCTGTCAATGGGTCCCTGAGGAGGAGAGGACCCAGCGCTGAATTAGGCATTTGAGCTCCACTGCACATTCTGCCATTCGGTTGTCAGCTCCACCCCCTAGATTTGGCCATCTGACACTCATTAGCATAACGCTTTCCCTTTCATACAGGTTGTGGCATAAGGTGTGGCGCTTTTGCCATGAAGTGGTGTTGAGCCATGGGTCCTTAGTACTTGTAACACTAATATTTCCTGTAATACAGGCGTTTTGCACCCTTGGATGTCAGTAAACACATCCCTGACCAGAATCCTCTACAAAAGTTCCCTATAGTTATTTTTGCTACATCTTGTCAGTTTATATGAATCATCATTTTAGTAGCAAGTTAGCACTACTGTGAGGTTTTTGCATACTGCCAAATCCATACTTTCTGTTCTCTCAAACAGATGGTATTTTTTTTCTCTTTAGTCAATAGCAAAATTATTTAGGTTATAGCTAAAAACATGGGGAGATAAAATTCAGCTGGCAGAAATGTTCCCACAGAGTACAACTGTGCTGCTTTTAAATGAATCCTGCATATCTATATTGTGTAGCCTATTTGGCGTTTAAATGACTGTCACACTATTTAAAGTGAATCTTAACCGTGTTAAAAAAAAAAAAAAAAAAAAAAAAAAAAGTTTCACTTACCTAGGGTTTCCCCAAGCCCCCTGCAGCCGTCCTGTGCCCTGGCCGGTCCTCAATTATCCTCCGGTGCCCACTGCGGGTCAGTTTAGTTTTCGGCCTGGCCATGCGTATCCTTGTACGCATTCCCCTCGTCAAGCGTTTCCTGCGCAGGTGCAGTAAGGATAACCTCGTACTGCGCCTGTGCAGGAAGCACTTGACAACATTAATGCTTACAAGGAAGTGCGTGGCCATGAAACTAACCTGCGGCAGGAGAATGGAGGATAGATGAGGAACGACCAGGGCACAGGACAGCTGCAGGGGGCTTGGGGAAGCCCAGGTAATATTTATTTTTTTTTTTTTTAACACGATTAAGGTTCACTTTACCCTTTTTATGCTACATACACACTTGAGATAAAAGTCTCTGGAAAAGGCAAGATCACAGACCAATTTTACCACATTCCATGTAGTATGAGAGCCATTCTCTACACAGTCTATTCTATTGAGCTGAACTCCCCATCAGATACAAATCTTTGCAAGATGCTGCACACAAAGATGCTGTACACATTCAAAAGATCAGTATCTGCAAAAGATCTGTTCCTGCCAAATGCATTCATAGTCTATGAATCACCTTGTTTAACAGACATTCATCTGCAGATCAGATCCACCAGGATGGATCTTCAAATCTGCAGATGAATGTCTGTTAAACAAGGTGTGTAGGAGGATCTGCAGATATCAGACTATGAATGCATTTTGCAGGAACAGATCTTTTGCAGATACTGATCTTTTGTGTCTGTACAGCATCTTTGTGTGCAGCATCTTGCAAAGATTTCTGTCTGATGGGGAGTTCAGATCCATAGAATAGACTGTGTAGAGTATGGCTCTCATACTACATGGAAGGGGTAAAATTGGTCTGTGATCTTGCCTTTTCCAAAGTCTTTTATCTCAAGTGTGCACGTAGCATTAGTGTGACTTGGCACTCTAGCGATACAGGCCACACCTTTTCTCAATAATCATGCAATTCCCCCAACCACTTGCAGAACCCTAAAGAGCACATAAAGCGTCCCAAAAATGACAAGTAAAGCATTTAAAGTGGGATGAAACAATGATACGCAGGCACATGTGTGATGTCACACACACCCCCACGTTACTCTGGCAACCACATGGGTGCGTGTAAGAAGACGGACATGGACAGGTAAAGTATACTGCACCGGGGGAACATTTTACATTGGGGGGGGGGGGGGGGGGGGGCAGTGCCAGGGGTTGCATTCGTTGCTCGTCTCGATATTGCATGCCATTACCACCGCGCACCCGATCAAGCCCTCCTCCTTGCAGTATGTCCAATTGATACATACGACCAATTTTGGCATGCAGTTGACAGCACGGATTTTCATCTGATTTGACAATTATCAAATCGGATGGTCGATAGGCCGCCAAGTCGCCTGATGCATGACCACCTTAATAAAGTAGCACAGAAAGGATGGAGATTAAATAAAAAGAAACAGAAGTAATGTTGGTAAAAGAGCCTAAATCACACGGTTGTATTTTATTCTTCATAGTTTTGTTTATAGTAAAGCCAGATAACTTCTCTATTAACAAACGCCTACCTTTTCGCTACATATACAGTTCCCTGCAATGCCATCTGCGAGGCATACTATTTTTTTATTTTCTAATTTAAATGACAAATGAATATATTAATCTATTTATTGAAATATTTTTTTCCGCTACTTTTAATTTAATAAATGAGGGTGCTATTATCAGTAGAGACAGCAAGGGGGGAGGGAGAGGGGGGTGATTAGCACAGAAAATTACATGCTGCAACAAGTTCATGTAGAAAAGAAAATGTTCCTATTTATATAGCAAAGGAAGCGGTTATAAACGTCTATCAGATCTGCGGATTATGCAATAACCCAATCTTAGCCATTATAACTACACATTGAAAATGCTTTTTAAAAGAGGAACATCAACCCAATCAGAGGCGCCAAAAGGATAAAAGGAAGCTAAATGAGCTTAAAAACCAAATTCTTGGTAAATAGAGGAGGTAGTGGTGGACTTACCTCCTCCAAGTAGACACACAACGACTGTAGTAAAGACAGTCAATATATTTTATTTATGAACTCCAAATATGCAACGCGTTTGGCAGGTTTGATCCCGCTTCATCAGGCAATAACAACGGAGCAATAGCATATGTGGTCAGTAGGAGAGCCAGGCAGCTCTAGAGGCACCACTTCTACTGACCACATATGCTATCAACCAAATCAGGATCTTCATCCCAATCAGTAGCCGATACACCCTTTCCCATGAGAAATCTTTACCATTTCTCTGTATGGCTGATATTGTGGTGAATGGTGTGAGGTCATGACCTTGGTCCTGACAGTTTGCTGTCTGTGAACCCCGTTGCATTGTGGGAATTAACGGCTATTTCTAACTGCCATAAGCAATTTTATTAATTATGTTATTTTCACTACAGTTCCTCTTTGTTTTTTGTTTTTTTTTTGGGGGGGGTTGCCTGTTTGCTCTTGTCCAATTAGCCCTTCTAGACAGGTTTTAAAGCCACAAATTCCTCAGTGCTTGTAAAGAGGTGAATAGGCCACTCTGCCACTACTTGTGCAATTTCTGTATTTGATTGAGCCGTTACACTGAAATTCTCTGTGGCACAAGTCTGTCATGTGACCCAGAGATGCCTCTGGCTAGTATGCAACTGGTAGCAGAATTTGTGTCCCCAGCTAGTGAACACCTCTTACTCTCTAGGTATTCCCTTTTACTGTTGAAATCTAAAACTCTTTGTGGCCAGCAGGAGTGTAGGAAGAGGTAGATTTTTATACGCAAAGGACTTGCATTTGGACATGAACATTCCTGCACTGTGCATGGGCAGAACTATTCACGCATGAGCATTTTTTGTGCATGTCTCATGCGCACTTTTTGTACATGCGCATTAGCAGCAACTTCATAGAACACTGTATGTGTGAACAAATAAAGCAGTGCATGTGAGTGGGACACGGAGGGCGGGGAGTACAACAGCACAGATAGATGGGATGGAGAGAGGACTGGAAAGCTTCCTATTCACTCTTAACTGAACTCTTGCACAGGACAGAAGGAAAACAGAGAAATGCACCCTGTATGTATTCAGAGAGTTTAGCCTGTCTAATTCCCCCTCATTTGTGTCTCATCTCAAGCTGTAATTTAATCCTCCCTTGTGTCACATGACTGCCTATGGCAGATAAGCAGATTAGCCCATTTGAAAGCACAGGCTGTAAACAATATGTTTGCTTCCATGAACCAGGAAGTAGCAACTGTGCAGATTTATTTTAGGATTTATATCAGCTGGAACAAATAAATGTTTTTTTTGTTTAAAGGTTATTATGCTGTTGTGCATCTTTTAGAGCAAAGAGGAGGTCTGAGTTCAGGTCCACTTGTAGGGCTCATCTACATGGCAACATGGAAGTCCATAGACTTTCATGTTACCATTCACATTACAGGTATGCGTTCCCATGCGTTACGATGTAACGCTTCTGGGAACATGTAATCGCACACATTCTCCTGATGGGTTGGCAGCCAACGTCTGCGCTCCTAGCGCACCACAACGTGTATTCTGTGCGATGGCAACGCATGCACTAAATCGCGTTTGTGTATGCTCTCTGTAGTGTGAATGAGCCTTAATGCTTTGGTATGCGTTAGTACACGTTTTTCTCCATAGAAGTGCATTGTAGAAAAAGCTTTCAGTTAAAACGCGTATAGTGGAACTGAGCCATAGGAAAACATGGGCATTACTTTAAAAATCAGTTTTCTTTCAGTTACAACTGAGCGCAACTGATTAAGTGTAAAAGGGCCCTTAGAGCTCCCATGCCATCCTCCGAGGTGGCTGCGTTCATCTGCAATCCCAAAGTTAATAGGCTCCAGTCGAGCTTCACTGTCCATGCGGGGCCCGGAGGCGCACGTGCCCCATCACACTCGCATTACTGGGAGCATTCTGTGCCTGCGCACGCAGTACTGTGTATGTGCAGAACACTCCCAGGGTTGGGACCATGATGGGGGGGGGGGGGGGGGGAGGGGGCATGCATGCGCAGTGCATTACAGCATGACTGAGCCAGCTGAAGACTTTTACCGGGGAAGATTGCAGACAATGAAGCTACCTGGGAGGAGGGCGAGGGACATGCTAACCCTTCCTAAAACGCCGCATACCCACGGCTGTAATCTACCTAAATCCGCCCTAACTCCCGCCTCCCTCTCCCCCGCAAAATCCACGACTTTCTTGGTCGTGGATTTTGCTGCTGTTGGAGGCATAGCTTTTAGCCGCAGCTCTGCCTCCATTCGCGTCTATCAGCGGCGTATCTCCGCCTCTCTCCCGCCCCTCTCTGTGAAGGAAGACTGAGAGGGGCGGGGGAGAAGCGGTGATCCGGGCTGACAGATGCGCTGAGAGGCAGAGCTGCGGCTCATAGCTCTACCTCTCACGGAAGCGCTGCCCGGATTGCCCCCCCCCCTGGGGAGTTTGGGGGGGAATTTAGTTAAATTACAGTCGCGGGGATGTGGCGTTTTAGGTAGGGCTAGCATGTTAAACACATTTTTTAAATAAAAAGATGAATTTCATGAGACTTCAGAGTCTCTTTAACCACTTGAGGACCGTAGGCTTACACCCCCCTAGTGACCAGGCTATTTTTTACAATTTAGGCCACTGCAGCTTTAAGGCCTCGCTCCAGGGCTGTACAACTCAGCACACACGTGATTCCCCCCCTTTTCTGCCCACCAACAGAAGGGGAAAGCAGAGTGACATGGCTGTCCCCAGTACATCGCTGCCTTAGATCGCAGCGCTGTACATTGTAAATAGACGGCAGTTTCACCGTCTAACCGTCTTTCTACAGGAGACTTCAAGTGGAGATGCGCGCTCATCAGCGCACGTGATCCCTTACAAAACTCCGCCCCAGGTCTTCACGCCAATCGCCGTCGAGCGTTCGAAAAGTAGTTAAAAGGCCAGAGCCTTTATTTATTTATTTTAGAGCTGTGATCACGGCTATTGTATCAGTGATGACAGGTTCTGGAGCCAATGAAATAAATAGTCTCCTGTCCAGCACACAGAGCCTGTTGTCATTCAGACCTCCCTGCACCCGCCAACTAACACCTCGGATGATGTTGTAAAGTGTGTGTGTGGGGGGGGTGAGCTTTTCCCATAGAGGGCCTCCTCTTCATACACCTGACTGCATGCTAACAAGCCATACATGCACATTTGTACACCAATCTTATTATTTAAAGAGAAACTCCGACCAAGAATTAAACTTTATCCCAATCAGTAGCTGATACCCCCTTTTACATGAGAAATCAATTCCTTTTCACAAACAGACCATCAGGGGGCGCTGTATGACTGATATTGTGGTGAAACCCCTCCCACAAGAAATTCTGAGCACGTACTCTTGGCAGTTTCCTGTCTGTGAACCTTGCTGCATTGTGGGAAATAACTGTTTACAGCTGTTTCCAACTGCCAAAAAAAGCATGCAGCAGCTACATCACCTGCCAACAGTAAAAATGTCACCATAAAATAAATGTCAGGGTTTTAAAAAAAAATGTACAATGGGCAAACACTGATTAAATCATTTATACATAATTATTGTAAAAATGAAGCACTTTTTTTATTACATTATTTTCACTGGAGTTCCTCTTTAACAAGGGGACACAGCTTTAGGGCTGAAGGAACTATTGTGGGTGGCAGTTCACTTGCAGTTTGTAACCGCAACCTAAACCTGTATGAACTGATAAGGATGCCAGACCACTAGTATCTTCAGACACCCACTGAATGCCACCCACACACAGAGGAGTCAGACAGGCATTGGAAAGGCAGCGACCCTGTCATTCTACCATGTGAACTTGGCAACAGAAAGCAAATTACAGAACACTAGAATAGCAGCATAATGTTCTGCATTGTTAACCATCGGTTAGGCTAGGAAGATTTGAACCAGGTTTACACCGTCTATTGTTGAATTTAAAGGACACCTGAAGTGAGAGGGATATGGAGGCTGCCAACTTTATTTCCTTTAGTACCAGTTGCCTGGCTGTCCTGCTGATCCTCTGCCTCTAATACTTTTAGCCATAGACCCTGAACAAGCATGCAGCATATCAGGGGTTACTGACATTATTGTCATATCTGGCAAGGTTAGCTGCCAGTGCAGAGGCTAACCTACCCTACTGCGTCAGCGCCACTGTCAATCAAGTCCACATTGTCCACAGTGTATTGCACAGGTGCAGTAGTCCTGCGCCTGCACAGTACACTGCGGACAACGTGGACTTGATTGACAGCGGCGCAGGCGCAGTAGAGGACGGCCTCTGTCGGCTGCAAGGGGCTGCAGGAAGCCCCGGGTAAGTATATCATGGGGAAGCATGATTTGACTGACTACTCCTAGCAAACCTGAAGCAAAAAAAACTAAAACAAAAAACACTTATGAAATAATGAATTGTATGTGTAGTGCAGTGCTGCTCGGATACCCCCCAACGACTATTCGGCCGTGATTAAAAAAAAAAAAAAAATCCGGAAACTGCGCAATTGATTTTCCGGATTTGAGACGGCCTCACAAATTCGACTCAGATTTTTTCCGTGAATGAGGCAATCGCGCCTAATCATGGCCGTGATCACGGAATAGCGTTTAAGCTATTCCTAAAGTCCCCATACATGCTACAATCCCCCAAATGTAACTTAATAATCACTCACTGGCTAGCTAAACGCAAGTATACAGTCAGAGCAGTAGTAGAATCAGTAAGCCTGCCAGTACCTTCACTGCACTAAGCACAGCAGTGCCAGAAATCCATCACTATACTCTCTCACTGAACTACACTGACTACAACTAACTTTAGTAATCACTCACTGGCTAGCTAGCTTAATACAAGTATATAGTACAGTATAAGAGAATGGTTAGGAGTAAAAACGCTATGTTTTTAGGACAAAACGCGGTTGCTTTAACAAATGGCCTGGAGATGATCCTCTCAGCGCCACTGTCTAGCAAGGACGGAGCTTTTCATCATGGCCACTGCTTTATATACAGATAGGAAGGGCATAGCCTCCTCTCCTAGGATTGGCTGCTAGGGCCTGGCTGGGGGGCCTCTGATTGGCCCAGAGACTTCATTTCCACCCAATCACGACCTATCTAATCACAGCTTTTTTTCCGCGATCACGGCCGAATATTTGTAATTGCGGCATGCCCAGTGACTGAATTCCGTGATCGATTCTCGATCACGGAGTCAAATACCAAAGCCGAATAGTGGAAAAATGCTTGTGAATCATGGCTTTTACGTGATCACGGAAATTATCCGAGCACCACTGGTGTAGTACAGATAATGAATTAGTAGCAATGAAAAGAGTCTCTTATTTTTATTTGCAGTTTAAGTTTTTTTGTTTATTACATTGCATCATTCTGTAATATTTGCAGTTTAAAAAAACAACACTGCATTTTAAACTATAAAACAGAGCAGAGCTAATGACCCTTTGAACTTTCCTGCAGTAAAACCTTATCACAACCTGGTTTCTCACCGTTTCTTAGTTGTTTAAGTGCTTCGGAAAACAGGACAGTTCCACCCAGGTTGGGTCATGGAGCTGAGAGAAGCTCTTTTACATAGATAACAAATGAAGTTTCTTAACTTTTCCTGTACTGGAAACAATATGAGACTCTTTACTTTGCCACTATTCTATTTCTTAGCTGTACTACACTTAAAACAATTATTATCTTATAAGTTTATTTTCACTTCAGGTTTGCTTTAAGAGTGTAGAATCGGAAGAGGGTGTATTGGATAAAATCTTACTCTTTGGCACTTTTATAATTAGCCAATACATGGTTTCATCTCGATTCGAAACAGTAGAATGTGAGCTCCCCTGAGGGCCAGCAAGTAATGAGAATAATACAATGTTCTCTGCAATCATCATAGAAAATGCGGCAGTACTATATAAATACATAATAATCCTAACCACCCTAGCACATCGCTTTGTGAACAACAATTGCCATTTGAAGCAGTTACACGTAGTAACAAGATACTGGAGTTATGCCTGGTTATGGTGACATCTGTGCTGATCCATCTCTCACTGCAGTTTTACTTTACAGTTCAAGTTTGCATTCATACATTACAATAAGAGTACAAATTAAAGGGAAAGGGGAGAGAGTGGGATGAATGTAGTTAAGTAAAAAAAGAGGGAATGTGGAGACAGGGAGAGTGACACATGAGAATGGATTGGGGGGGGGAAGAGGTGGTACGAGAGAGAGAGAGAGAGAGAGAGAGAGAGAGAGAGAGAGAGAGAGAGCGCATTTTGATAATGGAGTGAGGATGGGGGGGGAGGGGGGAAGAGAGAGACACGAGAACTGATTTTTTTTTTTGGGGGGGTGCAGAAAGGGTGAGACAAAAATGGATTGAGGGGTGCAGAGAGAGAGAGAGAGAGAGAGAGAGAGAGAAAGATGAGAATGGAGATTACGGGAGTGCAGAGAGAGAGATAGAGAGAGAGAGACACTAGGGTGCAGAGAGGGAGACACTAGAATGGATTGAGGGGGTGCACAAAGAGAGACACGAGAATGGACTTTGGGTGTGGCAAGAGAGACACACCCAAAAACTGATTGGGGTGGAGAGAGAAAGAGAGAGACACCAGAATAAACTGCAGGATGCAGAGAGAGACCAGAATGAACTGGCGGGGTGCAGAGAGACACGAGAATGGATTGGGGGGGGGGGGGTGTGCAGAAAGAGAGAGTGAGAAACAGATATGAGAATGGACTGGCGGGGTGCAGTGAGAGAGAGAGAGAGAGAGAGAGAGAGAGAGACTTGAATGGATGGGGGGCAAAGAAAAACACACAAGAATGGATTTGGAGGAGACACACACACAAGGGAGAAAGAGGGACAATTTGTTACCAGTACAGCCAGCTTGTTCTGCCTTCTGGTTATAATGAATAATAAAGAAAACATTTTCGGCCTGCTCTTATGGTGACTGATAACAAAACATCCTAGGTGCGGAGACAACTCGTGGCTCGTTAATGTGCTATAAATGAAGCAATCAGAATAGGTCAGACCATTGAAGCCATTCCATTTAAAAAGAAGAGTCTCTGAAGCAAGATAACGAGGATCAGTCTATGGTAATGTGATTAGCAGAAAGTACTCGCATCCCGGTTATGGCCACTAGCCCTGGAGGACATCATTAGGGCAATGTCACACAGAGGACAGTTTCTCAGTAAACTTCGGGCTGGAGGAGTCATACCAGATTTGCAGTGAGGAAGATCTATGCTTCTGCTCATTAGGGCCAAGCTGGCATTCCAACACAATCAATGGACTCGAGCATTCGTCAGGTCTGTCAGATCCGAATTGCTTGGCTCAGGGTTATGTAGCATTAAATCACATAAATGATACAAATGCACTAAGATACAATGCAAAAAAAAAGTCTACCAATCACAAACTTCTGTTCGTGGGACTCAACTAAGTGTGTTTAGGTCTGCAGTTACAGTAAACCTGCGAGAATATTAGGCAAACAATTTAGATACCTCAAGAGAGGGAAGCCTCTGAATCCTTCGTTCCAGCGCTGAGACCCCCGAAGTTCGCAGGCACCAGGGCTGTGGAGTCGGTACAAAAAAAAAAAAAAAAAAATTCAGGTCCAGGTACCCAAAATTGCTACAACTCCTCAACTCCAACTCCACAGCCCTTGCAGGGTTATGGAGTGGGTACAAAAATCATCCACTCCTACTCCTCTGTTTATGAAACCTCCGACTCCAGGTACTCAAAAATTGCTTTGTCTCCGACTCCACGGCCCTGGCAGCTACACTCTCGGGTGAGAACAAGCACGGCCGCACATCGCTGATGCAGGACGGCTTACGTCCAGGGGCGGACTGACCATTAGGGCACTCGGGCATGGACCAAGGGCCCGTGGTCAGGGGGGGGGCCCGCCGCCCGCCAGAGAACCCTGAGCAGGAGGGGAGACAGCCAGTGAAGGAGGGCGATTGGCATAGCAGCGGAGAAGGGGGGTAGTTCCCCCCCCCCCTTCCCTCACCTTGAGGCCCCCCTTCCTGGCTCTCCCCTCCAGAATCTGGGGACACCTATAGACCTGGCTATCTTAACTGGGGACATCTATAGACCTGGCTATCTTAAATGGGGACATCTATAGACCTGGTTATCTATTCTGGGGACACCTGTAGACCTGGATACATGCACTGGGAAAACCTATAGACCTGGTTACTTCCACTGGGGATACCTTTTGACCTGGTTACCTGGTTACCTATACTGGGGGCACCTATTTTGGGGGAACTGCTGCTGCCAAATTAAGTGTATTTTGAGAAACAGCTGGCAGATTATGTGTATTTTTGGGGAACCGCTGCCAGATTGTGTATAATGGGGGAACTGCTGCTTCCAGATTCTGTGTATTTTGGGGGAACCACTGCTGCTACATGTATTTTTGGTGATCCACTGCCAGATTACGCATATTTTGGGGAGCCGCTGCCAAATTATGTGTATTTGGGGGAACCGCTGCTGCCAGATAACTTCTATTTTGGGGGAACGACTGCCATATTAACTGTATTTTGGAGGAACCTCTGCCAAATTGCATGGATTTTTGGTGAAATGCTGTCAGATTACATGTATTTGGGGGGGAAACACTATTGCAGAGTTCAAACTTCCCCGGCAGACCTTTTACACCACTGCTAAGGTCATATATATTTTGCCCCACCCATGACCACGCCCACATTCTGTTGCGTGATCACACCCATTTTTGGCGCAGGGGTTTTTATCAGTATAACATATCACAATATAACATATTTACTGTTGTCAGTAAATTATATCTTAGTCTGTAAAAACAGAACGTGAAAGGTGGGAAACACTGGTATGGGGGCCCCATAATCTCCTATTGCCCGGGGGCCCCATGAGTTGTCAGTCCGCCCCTGCTTATGTCTGTGCAGTAGCCCGGAGCCACCATTTGGGCTCAATGGAAAAAACTGAACCAGTTCAGCTCCATGCTAGTGCACAGGCGCCACATATCTGCGCATGTTGATAGGCTTTCAGCACTCTAAGCCCTGGAATGGGGGAAGGGGATGGGGGAGTGCTCTGGAGGATACACAGGCTTCCCTCTCCTGAGGTAAGTACCCAAATTGGTCACTTTTTTCAATTCAGGGTTACTTTAGGGGGGGATGCAGAGATCCGTGTACAGGGTATGGGGAGCTTCAGGTCCAGCACTAGTAGCATCCTGGAACTAACTTGCCGCCATGTGTTTTGACATTTTTTTTCATACAAGGGTGCTTTAAAGCTAACCTGTAAGGAGAATACTTACCCAAGTAGTGGGTAACCTCTGGCTGCTCCAGAGGTCTCCCTAATCTTTTGGAGCACACCATGAAACTCATCTTCAGGGCCACACACCTGTTACTGTATGGAGGGAAAAACTGCGCCTGCACGGTAAACATGAGTGTGGCGATTAAAGCATATCTGACAAGCCCTTGGGGACCCATTGCTGGAACAGTGGACTACAAGATATCAGGGATGCCTCTGGACTACTGAGAGACTTCCCTCAACCCTTTAGTATCTCATTTTATTTTGGACTCCCATTCCAGGTACATTTTAAATACATAATACTTATGGATTCCAGAAAAGTGCTAGCTAGATACAATGGTTCATCTCATAATTTTATAACACTTCTTGATTGCTTTAATGAGGAACTTTACTGCATATAACCTTTTCAATTCATTAATGATGTAGCAGATGGGATACAGAGTAATGTTGCCATCTTTGCAGATGATACAAAATTATGCAGAATTATAAATACTAAGCAGGATAGTGACATTTTACAAAAGGAGCTAAACAGCATGGCTATATGGGCAGACAGATGGCAGATGAAATTTATTGTCGATAAATGTAAGGGCGAGCATCGTGATTGTGCCAGAGGTAGGGAACCATATCAAATAAATGGCTTACAGCTGGGAACATCAGACTTGGAGAAGGACTTTGGAATACTGGTTGATAAGTAAAATAACCATATTTAATGCCAAGCAGCAGCAGCGAAAGCAAAATTCAGAGATACGTAAAATAGGAAATAAAATCATGAGATGCTAGTATACTACTCACTCTGTATAAATCCCTGGTAAGGCCACATTTGGAGTATGGGACACAGTTCTGGGCACCACACTATAGAATGGACATTGGCATACTAGAACAGGTACGAGGGAAGATGTAAGGTCTTACCAAGAAAGGTTAAATAATCCAGGCTTTTGCGTACATATTATGCTGCCACTGGTGAGCTGGGCGCAGGTTGAGCTGACCGACGACTCACCCTGCTGAAACTCAAATCCCCAGCGGCATAAAATAATACTCCCCCTCCGAGCTGTAGTAGCTCGAAGGGAGGAGGTTTGATTTGGGGTCTGACGATTGCCAGATCACCAAATTACTATTGGGTGTGACACTGTCATAGCACAAGTGCCATGACAGCAACCAGCTTCATCGCTCGCCGCTGAGTGCCAGGCGCAGAAGTAGCCTGCTTCAGGGCTTATTAAGCCTGGAAATAAAAAAAGACGACTAATGCGTGACCTGACATGTCTTAGGCATTTCCCCTAATTGGATGGGCGGAGCCATCTCTCCTTTCTCCTGTATGACTTTTTGGTAACAAATAGCTTTACTTTCACCAACACATTTCATGCAGGATATACCCGCTTCTTCAGGTGGTCAGCATAGGTCCAGAGTGCCTCCTTATAAATGCCTACAAGTGCTGAAGCAATACTGGCACTTTCTTTGTATGCATTTTGAAGAGGATTGAGCCCACAGTCACAATCCTATGAAGTTATTTGTTATAAATGTATAGAATCGTGGATTTTGATGTAATTGCATAGACTGATTTTAAGTGTTACAGGAACAATTTAACTCCCACTCTTAGATATTTAATTATCCTTCACATTACACATGAAGTGTGAAGTGGGTGATCTTGTAAGCGTTCTATATGTATTGTATAATATTTTAGTGACGACTGTCAAGTACACTGGTGAAGTAATGTTTTTATTAGGCAAAAAAATAAAGCAAAACCCAATTTAGTATTCAGTGCTTAGTTGGGATTCTAACCATACTCTGAACATATTAGTTACCGTATATTCCACATACAGTACACCCCCAAGCAATAGGGTTATACTGCTGTTTGAATATTGAATAACCATTTAATTTTGAATTTCCGAAAAGGTGCCTACAATAACCATACACACCACCTTCACCACCAATAAAGTAAAAAAAAAAAAAAAAAAAAAAAAAAACTCTGAATTTTTAGATAAATCATATACCACACATGTCAAACTCTGGCCTTTGGGCCAATTAGGTTCAGCAGAGATATCAACTTTGGCCCGCAAGTGGTTTCCTCACTTTTCATTATGTTTGGCCCACTCTAGACCACCAGGGAAGCTATATGGTGGTGGTGGTGGTGGGGGGGGGGGGCAGGCACTACCTGAGACAAAACTGCCTGCTCTATCATCATCGTCTGGTGTACAGAGGCAAATGCGAGTGACAGGCACAAACTACAGAGAAGAGATCACTGTGTCACCACTGCCACCTCTGGACCTCATCCACACATCTAGAATGACGTCTAGGACCAATAAGATTACACACGACACCTATCACCCTGGCAGTCGCTTCTTTAACCTCCGCCCTTCGGGCCACGGAGCACCAAGAACACCCGATTTCCCCAGGCAGTCCTTCTGAAATCAAGCCCCCACCAACAGAACCACCCCCCAAGTATCTCCCTCCAGCATCCCTGGAGTTCTAACGTAACGGACCAATGACTTACACCTGCACATGTCCCTATATATGCCTCTCACCTGTTGCAATATGCCTACATCCTGCTCTGTTCTTGATGCTGTCTCTGCATTATGAATTGCCCTGTTTTTATCTTTATTGCACTAGGTTTTTAGCTTACATTTCACCTTTATTCTTAATGTGTGTACCGCAAATTATTCAGAGTGCAAGATCTGTCACACTTGGCGAATAAAGTTGATCCTGATTTTCATGCTGGATCCACATATCTCGGTGCATAGTCTGTTCCTCTCCTCGAACAACCCCATAATAGTTACTCCTTCAAAAATTGTCTTCAGCTAGAGACATATTTCAGACAGGAAAATGTAGGCTTGCTGGCACCCTCCCAATCCCTCCTCTGCCCCGCCCTATTCACACCCCTTAAAGGGGCACTATTGTGAGTTCAGTGATTTTCAGATAATTAAATAAATGATTTGTGCAAGTGGAGTTATCTTTAATATAGCTAAAATGTCTGGTCAAGACTAATGAAGAGACTGACATGACTTACAAGCAACAGGGGGCAGGACGTCACCAGACAAGTTAGTGACAGCCCATTCAGATGCTCGATCACACTGTTGCAAATTTTATGCACTGCACAAGCACAGAATGCTCCAGGATAGCGATCAGGGAAACACATGGCAACTGTAAACGCACACACAGAAAGCATGCCTCCAGTTATCCCTTCAGAAGCCACTGTACCACGCCACTAACATGCAGATGTTTGATGTACCATTCCAATTTAATGAAAAACCGTAACCAAGAATTGAACTTCATCCCAATCAGTAGCCGATACCCCCTTTCCCATGAGAAATCTTTTCCTTTTCACACACGGATCATCAGCGGACTCTGTATGGCTGATTTGTGTTGAAACCCCTCCCAGTGTGATGTTCAGGACCATGGTGCTGACATCACACTGTGTGAGCCTTGTTGCATTGTGGGAAATAACAGCTGTTTCCAACTGCCCAAAAAAGCAAGCAGCATTTGGTTCCACTGACATCACCTGCCAGCAGTAAAAATGTCACCATGTGATAAATGTCAGAATGTAAGTAAGAGGGAGGAAAGATTTTACAATGGGCAAACACTGACCTAATCATCTATACATAATCATTGTAAAAATTAAGCACTTTTGTTCATAACTTTATTTCCACTGGAGTTCCTCTTTAATCATTTTCTATTCAATAGTATTGTCCTTTGCAAAGCAACGTGTCAGTGTGAAAGTAGCCTTAACCTTCCCCTAATGACCACGGCCAAGCCTAGCCCTAGACCACAGTCACACACTGTGCACTCGGAAAAAAAGCAGAGAAATGTCATTTACATTCTTTGAATAAGACACCTGATGTTTTCAGACACTCAAAAGCCAGTTAAAGCAGACCTGATCTGAGGACGTCATCTCTGCTCTAAAAGAGAAGCAAAAGCATAACCACCTCTAAATAAAAAAGTTTGTTACAGCCGATACAAATCCTGCAATAAATCTGCAGTGTCTACTTCTTGCTTTCATGAAAGCAGACATAGGGTTAACATCATGCATTTACAAATTAGCTGCTCTGCCGAGGCAGCCAGCTGACACAACTGAGTGATCAAATTACACATATGATTAGTCACAGATGAGGGGGAATCAGGCAGGCTAAACTCACTAAATATACAGTATACAGGGTGCAAATTCTCACAAGAGCCCAGGGCAATGTAAAGCGTGGTATTCCTCTGTCAGAGGCCGGTTTCCCTCTTGTACCAGGATAAGCAGAAGGCAGCACAAGATCAGAGCTAGCACAATAACTCAGACATGGACTGACCTCCAACTCGCATTAGTTATGCAGTCCACTCAAACTGGGGAATAGGAAGCTCTACAACACGCTTTCCGCCCACACTTCTCCTACCTGTCAGCTGAAATCTCCCGCATCCATTCTAAAGAGAGATAAGCACATCTGACAGTTTGTGTTATAAAAACAAAAAAGGCATATTTCTCAAAAAGCAAAAAAACAAACACCATATGGAGCCGCATGGGCCACTTTTTGGCATGCTATAAACTGCTCCACAATTAGCTGGTTCAAGCTACTATAAATACAAACTCAAGGCTGCCTACGCATTAAACAATTAAATCATATGTTTTTTTAAAACGACTAAAATGAGGTTTACGGCAGATGTTTATAAGAAGAGGTGCCTGTTAATGTGGGCACAAAGGAGGTTAATAGAAGAATATCGGTAACAACACATTCATAATCTACCAGGCTTTCAACCAAGTGGTTTGCAGACTATTGGCTAGCTTCTAATTCAGAACCCTTAAGCAAACCCCCAACAGAACCCTAATTTCCACATACTGAAGAAGGAGGAAGCTTCTGGATCCAGTAGAGGCTTCCTGTGTCTTCTTCACCGCTGCTGGCCAAGGCCCTCTGGAAGATCTGGGCTGCACTACTCATATGCACGAGTGCGGTGGGTTAACCTCCTTAGCGGTTATCACGAGTCCAGCTCGGGGTGGAAAAAACAATCAACTCGTGGTAGCGTCCGGGAGGTCTATGCAGAGCATAGCGCGCAGCGGGCGTTTTTTACTCACCTTTCGAGGGATCCAGAACTCAGCCGCCATTCTTCTACCTCTACACCAAGGGTCTGCTTCCCCCTAGTGAGATCGCAGTCTGTTGTCATGACGACAGAAAGCAATTTCATTGTAGGGTTACAGCGCCACCCGGAGGACTGAGGGAGAACTGCAGCACTGGATCCCAGGGAGGTGAGTGCTGGGGCTTCTGCAGATCTTTTTTTCCAGGCTTTAGGGTCTAACTGTTAAGCTTGGAGGTGTAATCTCCACAGTCAGCATGCAACACATAAGCTGACGTGAAGGAGGTACACACACCAGCACAAGGAATCAGGATATCCCCAGTTTAGTGGAGGAGAGGACTGACTCCAATAGGAGATTGTGGTGCACAGAGCCGGTGCAGATCCGAACAGCCACAAACAACACTTTCGTAATAACGTCTCAGCGCAAAGTAGCGCTGAGAGCATAAACCAGGACTGAAGAGAACAGGACAGGTAGACAGAATGAACGCTTGCTTAACTAGCCACTACTCAGTGACAGCAAGCGTCCACAATAAAACAGACTGGAATGAGGTAGCCAATGCGTTTGCAGCAATGGCGTGCCTCACCAAGACAGGACAGGATAGTCAGGAAATAGCAGGATCAAGATAGATGAACGTAACACAGATAAATATACAATAAGTATGATTTCCTAGCGTATTACAATTACAGCTATCAATGAAACTATTTGTAACGTCTGACTAACATATGTATATATCGGCAATGAACCGATATATGACATAAGCAGGAACTCTGACTAAGGCTGGAGTAATACAGGGGACAGGACTCAGAAGGATTCGCTATCTCTTCGCAGAGATGAACGCAATCCACAAACAGGACCAGGAACAGGATAACTAGCTCAGCGTGCTGGAACGCTGACTAACGGAACACAGGATATAAACAGTTCGTGTACGTATAGATCAGCGACACTGATGTATCAACGTAACACGAATACAAGGAAAATAATAAACGTGCAAGTATGCGTATATATTGGCGATGAACCAATATATGACACAAGACAAGCAAAGTAACAACTTCTAGAAACAAGAGCAGAACTAGGAGGACTCGCTGACCCCTTCGCAGGAGTCAGCGCAGTCCACACGGACCAGGAACGAGGTTGGGCACAAGCAGAGTAACAGACAGAATCTGAGACTATGGTAGCCCATGAGGCATTGCAGGAAGCAGTTCTTTATACTGAGGTCATCCAATGGGAGCAGACCTGCAGATTCCCACACAAGTGAATGGTAATTAATCACAGGCTGATAGCAGGAAAAGGCAGACAATGATATGCAGCCTGCAGGAAAGGGATTGCCCCTCCATTGCAGCAGACAATGTTTGTTTACACAAAAGCATATTAAACTGTCATTAACTTCAGAGCGACTGCAGATGGAATCGGCAACTAGTTTAAGTGCAAACCAAACTATGCAAGCAAATGCATGTAATGACATTAGAACTGCTTGGTTTGCAATACCACTGCAGTCAGCAGTAAACGCTGCAGAAGCGATCATAACACTAACAGCATGCTTTTAGACCCTAAAACCGTGAAAGAACCTCCAGAGGGGGGAGGGGGGGGTTAAACCCGTGCAAGCACGGTCGCGCTGTTCATGCATGAGTGGCTTTGGCTTACTGCACAGGCGTGGCCATACTCAGGTAGGCACAGTACAGCCACACTCATTCCTGAAGAGGAATGTGGCCCCAATTTTCAATCCAACAAGCACTTGTTGGATGTCTTCAGTGGTTCCACGCTCAGCAACGAGGTAACAGAAGACATTGTGGGGAGCCTCTACAGGATCCAGAGGCTTTCATCTTGTTCGGCAAGTGTGTTTCTTAACCCGAGGTTCGTCTCAGGTACACTTTAAAGAACACCTGAATTGAGAGGGATATGGAAGCTGACATATTTCCTTTTAAGCAATGCCAGTTGCCTGGCTGTCCTGCTGATCCTTTACCTATAATAATTTTAGACATAGACCCTGAACAATCATGCAGATAAGGTGCTCTGACTGAAGTCTGACTAGATTAGCCGCATGCTTGTTTCAGGTATGTGCACTGCTGCAGTCAAATAGATCAGCAGGACTCCAGGCAACTGGTATTGTTTAAGAATAAATAAATATGGCATCCTCTATATCCCTCTCACTTCAGGTATCCTTTAAGTCCCATACACACGTCGGATTTTTCTGAACGACGTGTCGTTTGAACGTCCCGTCGTTCAGCCTTCCGCACGCCAAATCGGGCGTGTGTACAGACTGTCGTTCGGGTGATAAGACTGATTTTGACCAGTCTTATCACCCGAGCTTTTTCAACATCCAGAGGGGTGGTCTCTTCCACTTAAACAGTTCATCAACTGTGCTACAGAGTTCGTCATCTATGTGCTAGTATGTGACTGCAAGAAACTTTACGTAGGAAGAACCACTAGGACTCTAAGGAAGAGACTTGGAGAACACAAATGCAATATTCTGTCTAAATCTGAAAAACATAGTATTCCCAGACATTTCTCAAAATATCACCAGTCTGACCCCGGTTGTTTGAAAATCCTGGGCCTAGAGAGTATTCCATCCACTCTCTCAAGAGGATTACGGTACAAGAGACTATGCGAACAAGAGGCATTTTGGATATTTAAATTGAACAGCCTCTCTCCGAAGGGACTAAATGAGGACCTGGAAGTACGAAGTTTCCTATGAAGATGATCTCAAAGCTTATGATCTTGAACTGAGTGTGATCTTCCATATATCTCTGTTGCTCTTCCCCCCCCCCCCCTCCTTCTCCTTCCCTCTGGCCTTTTCTTTTCCCGTCCCGTTTCCCCTCTCCCTATTCCCAATCCTGCTTTTTTGCCCCTCTCCCCCAGTTTGTTCCCCCCTTTTCTTCCCCCCCCTTTCCCCTACCAGGCTTACACCCTGGTCTTCCTTCCGTCCCCCTTCTTTCCCTCCCCCCCCCCTTTTGTCCCTTCCTCCCCCTCCCTTTGTTGCCCTGTCCTCCCTTTCCCCATTTTAATATTTTTTTGTTTCTTTCCTTATTTCCCTTCAGTAATAATGTGGATATAGCTGGCCGGCAGTCACCTGTCCATCTCACCATTCACAATTGCTTGGCTCCAAATTGGCACTCCATCTGCCCTATTGGCAGTGCCCCATTCCCGTGGGTTTCCACATTGGCTAGGGTCCTAAGGGGTCCTAAGGGGCATGCCGTTTGCCTAACAGTAAGCAGTGCGACGTTAAGGTCGCATTAGTACACACTGTAGACCAGCTGGGTACCAACGCCACATTTAGGTTGTCTCCGATTGACCCTTGTATATGGGGGAGCGGGCCGACTATTTGCCCTCGGTCCGCTCCCTTCGTTGTTAGTTAGGTGCTGGCCCCCCAACAATTGTATAGCCCTTGCCACAGCCCCCCTCTATCACAGGGCCACATCCCATAAATTTTGTTGGCCCTAAGTTCTTCCCTCGTAAGCTTCAACAGCGCTGATGGCGTCCACTGGTAAATGTCACTCTGTAGTTTTTAGCCCACAGCACTATGTTATATGCATATATGGATATGTATACGACTAGTGGGCACCGATTCCCCTTTTTTACAATAACTAATAGCGCGGTAAGCGTATTTACGTGCTTTTAATTCTCCAGGTATTAGCTGCAGCCTTTAGGATATGAGGCTAGTCAGCGCAAAGCTATAAGCGTTAGCCCCAATGTGGTTTTTCATAAGCGTGCCCATAATAGGAGCATGTTAAGTTAATTTACTTACTTATTTTAAAGTGTTTTTACTAAATCTATTAAATTATGCTGCTAAAAAATTTGAATTAAAGTTGCGCAAGCGTAATAGATATCCGTTGCCTACAAATTACAGATTCTGTAGGAGGTCTGATGACATCACGTAGGAGTCCCACAGACACTCCCCTATCCTCCTCTTTCCGGGACAAATAAATCCATGCCGTTCGTGCCGTCGCGTCACCTGACGAAGGCGTGGTTAACGCCGAAACGCGTCGTGACGTCAGACAGCATCCCCGCGACCTGACTCAGCCCACCGCATCCATCTCCACGCCATCTACATCGGTCCCCGCAGCTCTGGCCAAGCGCAGCTGACAGGAGAGGATTGCCGGCAGGCCTGACAGGCGTTCTAGTTCCACTATACACTGAGTGTATTTTTAAGCGTGTCTATTTTAAAGTAAAAAATTTATTGCACCAGCGGTGCGCTCCTGTCTTCTTGCCTTTTCTAAACAGATCTACTGGAGCCACCCAGTATTTGGAGCTGCACCCATCCATTAATCCCAGTCCATCAACGTGTCCAGACAGCGCAGTGTTTTTCTTTGCTGTGTTTATCACCCGAACGACAGTCTGTACACACGCCCGATTTGGCGTGCGTATGACTGAACGACGGGACGTTCAAACGACCAGTCGTTCGGAAAAATCCGACGTGTGTATGGGCCTTTAACGTCAATTCCTTCCTAGGTGCCCAACCTCTTTTTCCTACCTATTCAATTTCAACCTCCCCTACCCCATCCCCTTACAAGAACCTTCTTGAAGAGAAGAACTGTACTGAAGAAAACGTCCCCTGGGGGGTACTTACCTTGGGAGGGGGAAGCCTTAGGGTCCCAATGAGGCTTCCTCCTCCCCTGTAGCTGCAGGCAATCCAGCGCTGGCTCCACCAAAGTCTCCGGCAATCCTGGATCGACAATCCTGACGAGCTACATTTAAATTACCTTCCCTGGCTCCAGCGGGTGGCGCTGATGCAGCTCTCAGCACGGAGATACTGTAGGTGAAAAAAGCCAATCTCCATTGGGTCCGCTCTACTGCGCAGGAGACTTGCGCCTGCGCACTAGAGCGGCCCGACAGTGATCGGCTATTTCTGCCCATCTCCGAGCGGAGAGCCGATACTGCTCCTGCGCTGGAGCCGGAAAGGTAAATATGTACATCCCCTCTGTTCGGAAGGGCAAAGCAAGACCGCCGTGGGACACAGGACGACGGGGAAGCCTCGATAGGATCTGGAGGCTTCCCCCACCCGAGGAGAGTATCCCCAGGGGAACTTTTTCTCATTACAGGTTTTCTTTAAAGGTGGCCACTAACTGTCCAATTAGTAATGAAAAATCGTTTGAGCGATCAGTATGGTAGCAGAACTCCACTGATGTTCCCAATCGACTCTTAAATTGATCATTCATCAGCAAGTTTAATAATCATCAAAATGTTTTTTTATGATCTGTTGTGATGGATAGGAAGGATAGGAAGCACAGATTGGTTTGTTGATGGTCAAATAACTGGATGTGTAATGCTGGGAATACACGGTTCGTTTTTGCCTTCGTTTAAACCTTCGTTTCGATTGTGCCTTTTGTCCTTTTCGATCCCGAAATAATCAGTCATACGGTTAATATCACCACCCACGGATTAGTTTTTTTTCCGATTCTGATGGTTTCGTTTTTCCAATGATCGAAGGCTGCAAAGAAACGGAACGAAAATCCCTTTTTACAGGGACGGACTAGCATAAACGAATATATAATCGATCTGAACAGCCATCAAGCCTACCAATGGCTCGATTAGATGGATAAAGAGAGATAATATCAAACATGTTCGATCACTAGTCGTTCGTTTTTGGGGTCTATTAATCGAAACTATAATGAGATTATGACTATTTTCACATACGTTTTCAACACTCGATTCGTTTACCGAACGAATCGAAGGTTTAAACGAAGGCAAAAACGAACCGTGTATTCCCAGCATTAGGTCATGTTATTTCCGAACGCATTTATCTGATCAGTTGAACGATTCTTCGCTAAAAATTGGACTGTTAGTGGCCACCTTAACACATCTACCCCAAACCAGTGAACCCAGTGGATTCCCAACCTTCCATGGTCTTCCTTCTCTGTGTTTGGTGTGGGCATTCTAAAGCCAAGTGCCGGACTAAGCACCCTATAAAATTGACATAAGCACTCCTCTCTTGACACCAAAGCTTAACTGCTGATATGTCCTCCAAATTACCTGCTTTCGTCTGCAAGACTCCTAAGTATTTATACATTTACTAGACCTAAAGTCTGTTAAAATAACGGGTGCTAGGCCTCTGCCCCAAAACCCCCTTCCTCCCCTGCCACCACCGCCTCGTGGTGTCGACACACACCCCCCCCCCCCCCCCTTTCTCCTGCTGTCCCAACGGTGGCCTGTGTGCTGCGCATGCGCAGTAGGCTGAAAGCACGGACACAGGAGAAGGACAAAGGGACACAGGGGTTTTATATATTGTGATAACAGTGCTAATAGAGCCATGGGCTATGTCCTATTCCACAGCACCTCATCTCTCAACAGCCAACAGCTTACTGTAGCTGATCTGTAGCTGTAGCATCTCCAGAATGATTACAGATACTGGTGACTACATTCATATCATGTAAAACAGCCACATAGATAAGCTTCTATTTTACAACAGAAGCAAAATAAGTAGTACAAGTCGAGCACTGTAAACACAGCGCAGAAGATTTGGGTGCAACCGGCACCACCACAGGCCGTAATAGGAATTACTGCTACAGCGGCGCTCAGTGAGTCATTTGGGCGACGTCAAATGACTGAGCACAAATTACTACAAAAATACTGTAATTTCGGCCAATAGCAATAGCTGGAAGACAAATTACATCTTTCCTTCACTATCCACAGTGGCCTGGAGGGTTAATAGTAATTAACGCCATCGGGACTTGTGCAGAAGGGTTAGCCTTTTATTCAACTTTACCCTGCATCCGATTCATGGGTATGCATACAAGTACACTGCATTATTGATCAGAGCCTCATTTTAAGAAATTTCAGTAGTGTAGTTATACTAATGCTTCAGTATGCTTAATTCAGACCTGAACTCTAGCACATCACACAATGAAAAGTCTTTATTTCACAAATAGTTGCTAAATAAACTCACTAACAGGCATCGGATAAATGATTTAGGCCTGCATGCCCTTGGCGTAACCTTGAAGTAACTTGTGTTCTGTGCTTGTTCAGCTAGATCAGAGTGTCTCATCAGCAGCTGTGAATCAGAGCTGTGAGGTGTGTGCAAGCTGTGCCATGGCAGCTCTCTGCTTGTGTACACAAGCCTAACCCTTTCAGTGTTTCTGTTGAAGGGAATCCAAGTAAACCTTGCTCTGCTTTTGACCTCAGCCAGCAGAACTCGTTGTGCTGTAAATTCATTGGAATGCTTTGAGGTATCTCTGCCTGGAGCACTTGCAAGTCTCTTAAAGAGAGTCTGAAGCCCCTCACCCCCCCCCCCCCAAAACCCCCTCCTTACTGCCCATTTATATTAAGCAATAAGATTATAGCTGAAACGCCGCATTCCTGCAGCAGAACGATGTATTTATACCCCCCAAATCCCCGGGGCAAAATTTGGGAATCGCTTCGTGGTAGAGGCAGAGCTTTGCGCTGTACCTCTGCCTCTGCTGAAGTCAATCTCCACCTCACCCCACCCCTCTCGGTCTTCTTTCACCGAGAGGGGTGGGGAGAGGCGGAAATTGACTTTACCGGAGGCAGAGCTACAGCGCAAAGCTCTGCCTCCCCAACGCAAAGCTCTGCCTCCCCAGCGCAGCAAAATCTACGACCTGGAAAGTAGTGGAATTTTGCCCTGAGATTTTGGGGGTTATAAATACATTGTTCCGCCGTGGGGATGCAGTGTTTCAACTATTATCTTATTGCTTAAGAAAACTGGCAAGTAAAAAGGAGGTATTTTTAAGGCTTCAGACTCTCTTTAATAAAGGGTTAAATTGGAGCTCCAATTAATGTGAAATTCTATTTTTCTTTAAACAAATGGCTATGATGTGCATCATTGGTACACAAGTCATTTTGTAATTTCATAGAGTACTCAGTCGGTACTCTATCCAGGGCCGGATTTCGGGAAAGGCCACAAAGGACAGAGCCTTGGGGAGCTGCAGTCCAAAGGGGAACCTGGAAATGGAAGAGTAGTCGCTGTATAAAGTATGAAAGAGGAGGCCTAAAATGGAGACCAATACATGAAAAAGGGAACGGCTGTTGAAGGGAGCTTTAATGAAAGAGAGAGACTGCTGTACATGGATAATACACATGGAAGAGGGTGCTGCACATGGAATGGGAAAGGTGCTGCTGCACAAGAAAGGTGAGTCACAACATTCTTGGCCTAGGGGCACAAAAAAAAAATAAAAAAAATAAAGCCAGCTTTGACTCCACCCCAGCAACAGAATGAGTCTCCAGCCTGAAAACTAGCAACAGGTTTGTAAAGCCTCAGCCCTGCACAGTTGCCCAAGGGATCGAGTCCCGATTCCTCCGGAGTGGCAGGCCTTGTACGTGTGAATAAGGCTTTATTCCTGTTCAGATCATATCAGCACTTCTGTAAATGAATGGGAACAAGTGAGGAGTCTTCTTTTTTTTACTGTAAATGATGGCAGACATGCCAGTATCTTAAAAACACAGCTAAACCCTTTCAAGCAAGTTCCCTACATCACATTAATCAGAGCTTCATTTTAAAAGACCTTTCAACCATCCTCAGGTAGAAGTAAACTAACACTTTAAACAAAGAAAAAACAATATGCAAGCATTACAGATGTGCTAATTGCCGTTACTTCACATTGGTCAACACTTCCTCATGCTGGCTGCTTCAAATGGGGAAGTTTTGTAACAAGGACACGTGTTGCATAAACAGATCAGATCGCAAAAAGTGAGCCTAACTGAAACCAAGTGGAAACAATGGAAGCAATCATGCAAGTGTCTATATTAAATCCCAACTGTAGTTGCAAAATCTAAATATATATCAGTGAACAGTATGCCCACATTTACCACTTTTGTGTGTCATACTGGAATTGTGCAGCTCAAAATGAGGTCATGTGACCTGAATCAGGCCTGATGAAGCCATTTTTTACGGCAGGCTCTGAGGTTGTGGCTCCCGTTATCTTACATGCGTAAAAAATATTATATATATATATATATATATATATATATATATATATATATATAGATATAGATATAGATATAGATATATATAGATATAGATATATATAGATAGATAGATAGAGAGATAGATATATCACACATTGCATGCAATTTTCTATTGACTTCCTTTCGCGGTTCTGAAAATACGCATGGAAAAATTTGCACACGACCGCAAATTTTACTGTCAAAAAAAGCATGCGAAAAATCGTTCGGTTTTCACAATGATAGGTGTGACCTAGGGATGGTCAATGAGATGCAAATAATTTTGAGTTGGAGGATTATGCAAATATTGTATGCATATTTATGCAGCTTGCACCAATCAAATTTTATCTCAGCAGGATTTGATTGGATTATTGTCAAGCTGCATACATTTGCATAATGCTGATTCAACTCAATTATTTGCATCGCATTGACCGGGATGGTAAACCCTGTATAAGAAACCTTAACCACCTAGCTCCCTTGGTTTATATACCGTGTCTTGGCCTATTGCCTGTAATAGTTTTGAATAGATTCTGTATTTGATGCCCGTTAAATGCTGTACATAGCTCCAGCCTTCCCAATGTGATGCTTCGCTTTCTTTTGTATCTATAACTTCTAAATGAAGCAGGTCCAAGGAGTGCCTCTTCAGTTTCAGCTGGCATCTTCTCTGAGCGTATTTACAGAGTTGCTTTGTGAAGGGGGCGGAGCTTTTGGTCTCATCCTCTAACATGACTACAAACACTTGAAGGAGGATCAGGGGAAAGACATCACAGCTCAATTCCTAGAATTCAGCTGACAATCTAATAAATGACCCCAGCTCTCCACACTATAAGCACGTGTACATCTATTTTGGAACTGACAAAAAAAATTGCTAAAGCCAAATGCCGGAATGTTTTCTTTCGTAAGCTATATTCCCCTAACAAAGCTAAGTATAAATTCCAAACTGAAAGAGAGAGACAGAACTTCCTAGTTTTATCCAATGCAGCAATGGTTCATTTGCTGTAGGTATTGAGCAAGAGGAAAGTACTGAAGAAGCTCTGGAAGGCCTCACACTATGGCTACAGCCCAAGTACTCTTTACCTCTCCTTCTGTGAAAGAGTGTCTCAGGAGCAAAGGCACAAGCACAGAACCTGTATAAGCAAAAATCGGTCGGCAGGATAAGGACAAAGTATATTTGTCAACCTTTATGCAATACACAGCACAGAGCACCAAAACACCACTAAAATCAATTAAACCTGTAGCACTCCACAAAGCTATGCGGCACACCATAAATGGTCTCCATCCTACACGCTCAGACAGGTACCGGTACCCACACACAATGGCCAGCCTCGGAGAGGGGACACACATGGGAATGCAGCTGTAGCACTTGCCTAACACCGTGGCGGAACCCTCCTCGGTATAGTCAGACTCACGTGACTGTGCAAGCGCAAATCTCCTGCTTCTGCACAGTAGTGAGGACCCGAATGAGATCGGCTATTTCCGCCTATTTCTGAGCGGAGAGCCGCAATAGCACCCCCGCTGGAACAGGCAAAGGTAAATATTGCACAACCTGACAAATTGTCGGCTGTGCATTCAGTGGGTTGCAAAACCAGCGTGGGACGGGGGAAGCCTCAATAGGATCCAGAGGCTTCCTGCTACCGAGGTGAGTACACCCAAGGGGAACTTTTTCTCATTACAGAGTCTTTAAAGAAAACCTGAATTGAAAATGAAACGTCAAAATAAATATACACAAGTCATACTCCTGCGTAGTCTACTCCTCAATCCCTTTCTCTTCTCCTGCGTCCTGTTTGGCCACTGTGATCAAGAGAATTCTCCGTCCTCCATTTTGAAAATGGCCATTACACCATAACAGCTTCCTGGTCAGCACAGAGTTAAACTGTAACATCGCCCACTTGAACCATAGGGAAACATGGACACATCAGTTCTCCTCTCCGCTGTAACTGACAGCAACTGATATATGCCTGACAGCAACTGATATAGTTCAGTTCTGACAAAATGTTGTCAGAACTGGAAGGGATCATTGTCAGAAGAAAATGTGAGCTTCTGAGAGGAACTGATGGCAAGATAACTATGTAATGTTTATTTGAAGTTACCTCATGTGTTTATTTTAAATAATTTTACTCAGTACAGGATCCCTTTAAGGCCATGCATGGGATGTTCACAGTGTGACGTTAGCGTTGTAAACGTTACGTTATGGTAATGCACTGTGTTACCTCTAAACCCAGACGTCGACAGATACACGGACGCATACTTTTCTGTACCTACTTTATGTGACGTTAACGCAGCATTAATGTGTGTTTCGACTTTTTTTTTGGCATTGAGACTTTAAAGGACTTCCGAGGCCAAAATTAAGAAAATCACACTGTACCTTTTTATTAGCAGAATCCACGGAGGACGTCCTGCCCGTCCTCCGCTCCGTTCCGCCATCAATGCAGGTCTTTCCGTTCCCCTATAGTTTGGCCCGACCCCACCGAACGGGTCGCATTGATTCCACCTCTAAGATGGCCGCCGCCATGTTCCGCGGCTGCGCAGTACGCTTTGCACTTGGGGAGCATGCCGGGACCTAATACGCAGCGGGAGGCGGGCAATAGGCTGCGCAGTCGCGCCAGCGGCAAAGCGTACTGCGCAGCCGCGGAGCATGGCGGCGGCCATCTTAGAGGTGGAATCGATGCGACCCGGTCGGTGGGGTCGGGCCAAGCCATAGGGGAACGGAAAGACCTGCATTGATGGCGGAACGGAGCGGAGGACGGGCAGGACGTCCTCCGTGGATTCTGCTAATAAAAAAGGTACAGTGTGATTTTCTTAATTTTGGCCTCGGAAGTCCTTTAAAGTCGCCCTGCGAACCTAGCCTAAGAACTAGTCCTTGGCATCAATCGATTCTTGTGTGCAAATTTTAATCTAATGTATTATTGATTTTATTATTGGAAATTTTTTTTTTTGAAAAATACAATTCCAGAATAGTGAAAAAGTTGCGATTGCAAGGCAAGTGGGGGTCTGCTTCCTCCTCCATCTCATTCTGTCTTAGTAGAAGGGCCTAAGCGTTCTTTCCTAGTGCCCAGTTAGGAGCAGCAGCAGAGTCCAGCGTCGGACAGGGCCGGCGGGAGATCGGGATTCTGCCCGGTAGGCCTCCCTTTTAGTGGCCCCTGGGGGCCCCCCCCCCGAGCACCTCAGGAGGGGGCACAGCAGAGGAAGGAGGAGCAGCGGCGGGCAGAGCAGCTGGACCCCCCCCTTTGCCGCTCCCCCCTCCAAGCTAGAATGTGCAGCGGGCAGCAGTGAGCGGGCAACAACATGCAACTTACTACGTCTTCCTGGATGATCTCGCTCTGCCTGCCGCTGCTCTGGTCTGGTCTTCTCTGCTGTCCAATCACACTCTCACTGTGCTTCCTTGAGAGCGTGAATGGACAGCAGAGAAGACCAGACCAGAGCAGCGGCAGGCAGAGCGGGATCATCCAAGAAGATGTGCCCGCTGCACATTTTAGCTTGGAAGGGGGAGCGGCGAAGGGGGGCCCCCGGGTGAGGGAGACTGCCCCCCCTCCCCGCTGCTCTGTGCCCGCTGTTGCTCCTCCTTCCAGGCTACCTAGTCTGCGGACACCTATAGACCTGGCTAAACTGAGGACACCTATAGGCCCGGCTAAACTGGGGGCACCTATAGACCTGGCTAACTAAAAACTGGGGACACCTATAGACCTGGCTACCTAAACTGGGGGCACCTATAGACCTGGCTAACTAAAAACTGGGGACATCTATAGACCTGGCTACCTAAACTGGGACACCTATACACCTGGCTATGTAAACTGGGGACACCTATACACCTGGCTATGTAAACTGGGGACACATATACACCTGGCTATGTAAACTGGGGACACATATAGATGTGGCTAACTAAACTGGGGACACCTACCGACCTGGCTACATATACTGACGACAACTATAGACCTGGCTAACTAAACTGGGGATACCTATAGACCTGGCTACCTAAACTGGGGACACCTACCTGGCTATCTATACTGGGGACACCTATATCAGGACAGCCCTGATGACGCCATTCACACGGCAAAACTTGTCAGCACTCTGGGCCCCTCACTGTCGCCCCATAACATCCAGACAAATGCCTGAGTAAGGTACAATTGAAGGTAAAGAGGCGCCCTGGTTGAAATAAAAGCATCTAAAAACAGCTTAAAATCGAGGAAATAATATGAGGTGGCTTACCTCAATAACGAAATCCTTGTATATGACAAAAGATTTTTATTTAGCACAGGCAACGCGTTTCGCGGGTCCAAGCCCGCTTCATCAGGCCAATAAAAGTGCCAAATGAACAAGTCGATATGGCAAAGGGAGCCTCTCTAGAGAGGCTCCCTTTGCCATATCGACTTGTTCATTTGGCACTTTTATTGGCCTGATGAAGCGGGCCTCTCTAGAGAGGCTCCCTTTGCCATATTGACTTGTTCATTTGGCACTTTTATTGGCCTGATGAAGCGGGCCTCTCTAGAGAGGCTCCCTTTGCCATATCGACTTGTTCATTTGGCACTTTTATTGGCCTGATGAAGCGGGCTTGGACCCGCGAAACGCGTTGCCTGTGCTAAATAAAAATCTTTTGTCATATACAAGGATTTCATTATTGAGGTAAGCCACCTCATATTATTTCCTCGATTTTAAGCTGTTTTTAGATGCTTTTATTTCAACCAGGGCGCCTCTTTACCTTCAATTGTGCATAGCTATACCCCCAAACAATCTGTGTTTGAGGGGTGGTGACAGACCACCTGTGGGTGCCCCACAGTGGACACCTGTCCCTACTTTTTCAAGGAGAGCGACCACATCCAGGTCCCGGCTGGGACTACCCCGAGTGGAGTCGGGTTTATGGTCTCCACCTGCTTCCTACGGTTGGTTGCCCTTGCAACCTCCTTTTGTGAGTAGTAATTTATTGAAATTTCTTTTTTCAATTGCATACTAATATACTACACTATTGGGCTCCCGTATTTGTCTCCTATATTTTTTTCCCTGCAAGGTGCTGAGACACCCCCACTACACTACATGCCTGAGTAAGGTGTTGGTTTTTTACACGTATATCTCCTATATCTAACTACCTATGCAGGGGACACTTATAGCTGGCTACCTAATACTGATATATAATCGGCACATGGCTACTTAATTCTGTTTTCTGGGGAACATGGGTTATGTATACTGGGCCCATTTAGCTACTAAATTATTTTATTTTGACACACCTGGCTATTTTGTTTATTGTAAGGTACCTGGCTACTTAATTATTTTATGGAGGTGTGTGACTACTTAATATTTTTACTACTCGATTATTTTATCTTAAGTTTCTCTGGTCAGAGCCACTTGTCTGTCAATAGCACCGCTACTTATTTTGTGTATTTTTATTTTGTTATTTTGTGTATTTTTGGATCTGCCAATGACCCATCATGACCACTCATGTTCCAGTGCATGATGAAACCCACTCTTTTTTTTGCTGCGGCGCGCTGCGTGCGCCGCATGTGTCCGTCGCCCTGGACTGTCCTCAGTAGTGCTCACAATCTAATTCCAACCATAATCTAATGTCCTACCAAATTATGTATTTATATAGTGCAAAACTTCTGGTGTACATGCGTATGTGAGCTCAAAACGTGGGGCAGGGGGGGTGCGATCCTGTGCTACAGGGGGGGGTGCGATCCCGTGCTGCAGGGGGGGTGGGCCCCAGGTTTACACTTTCCTAGTGGGCCCTTAGAGTCCTAGTCCATCCCTGGCAGATTCCAGAGGTTAGGAGTGGCTTTGCCCAGTGTAGACATCATAGAAGACACCATCAATCATGCGACCGCAGCTATCTTCGTGGCACTTCATATATTTGAACTTTACATGCCAATCAGCAGTAGGCAGGGGGTGAGGATTATTCCAGCCTCGGTTTTGCTGACAGATTCTAACATTCATTTTACGCTGATGCTAGCTTAAAATTAGTGTTAAGAATCAATATCCTATGTGCTCTCCATGGTGCTGATTCTGTGGTTTTACACTTCTGTATGAGATTGAAGATAATTGGGTTGGAATTAGGGCCTACTGTAAGAAAGAGAGGCTGTAATTACAAGAGGCAGATGATCGCAGACTGCTAAGGTTCACAGCGGAGGGCTCATCTGTTCTGAGATGACAGGAATTGATTGCCTGTAGCTTTACCTACCAATCTAAAGCCTGGAAGCCCGATACACACCTTCAATTAGTATTGGCCAATCAATGACCAATTTTACCAGCTCCATGTAGTATGAGGGTTTACATAATCATAGTATTCAATATCTGAGGAGGAAACATTTGTCAGCAATTGGCCAATCATAATTGAAAATGTGTACCAGGCTTAAAACGGGATAGTCAGACACAAAATCAAATTCCATTTACCTACTGCTCTGTGTTTATTATTAATTAGTCTACATCCAGACCCTGCATTGCAAGCATTCCAGTCTAATTATAAATGTTTATGCTGTAACGAATCTTATCTCAGTCAGCCTGGCTCTATTCTGGTACATTGCCGAGGAGAGGGAAGCTTGTCATCTCCCTCCCATGTTTCTGCTCCTCACTGATTGGCTGAGGGCAGTTCAGTGCAACAATAGGCTCAGAAGGGAAATACACCTCACCCCTCTGCAGAAGCTGCTGAAATACAATCTATGCTGTGCTTATATGTTTACTTGCTATCCAACGTATCTCACCCCTAGACGGTACCATTGCCGCATGTAACTTCTGTGACTCCTGCTACCCCTGGTCAGGGGAGCTCCTCCTAGATGCCAGTGCTCACTCCGTGATTTAACAGTGCACTATAATAATAAGGATAATACAAGCAGAGGAAGAGTGAGTAGCTACAAAACATTTGTGTACAGTATAAAAGATATTGCCAAGCAAGAGTGCCTCCTCGTATTGTTCATGGTATTCACTTCATCTGTTGGTGGTTTAAATGTTGTGGCTGATCAACGTATATGCAAAGTTTAAAAACAGGGTATGCTACATACGACGCGTAGTGAAGCCAGTTCTGACAAACAGCAACCCACCTCTAATTATCTGCAATTAAATATTTCCAGTTGACCATGGCTTTCATTATAGCCATATCCCAGGCACAATTCCAAATACTCCATCTGATGGCTTAATAAGCAGAGTGGCCAAATGTTACCCTGCAGAACAAGGCTCCAGCAGCTAATAAGAATGTTAGACCGACCAGGAACACGTTTTTGGGAAAAGACAAGACCCAATTGCTAAGGGACGGCTCCTGCCACCAGTCACAGGAAATGGAGCAAAACAAAAATCTGAATAAAGGTGTAGCAACAATAACCAGTTTTAATGTGTAAAATGATTTACTATAAAGGGTAATGCTATCCAAATTCCTGGAAGACAAACAACCAGTGGATCGATTATTATTTATATAGCGCTGACATTTTCCGCAGCGCTGTACAGAGTACGGTATATTGTCTTGTCACTTAACTGTCCCTCAGAGGAGCTCAGAATCTAATTCTACCATAGTCATATGTCTGTATGTATTGTGTAGTGTAAGTATCGTTGTCTAGTGCCAATTTAGGGGGAAGCCCATTACCTTATCTGTACGTTTTAGGGACGTGGGAGGAAACTCACACATACATGGGGAGAACATAAAACCTCTATGCAGCTAGTGCTCTGGCTGGGATGTAACCGATGGTACGTACACACCTGCGATAACGATCGTTCGTTAGGAACGATAGTTCCGCGACGAACGATAGTTGGACGAGCAGAGCAGTAAATGCAAATTAGGCAACTGAGAATGTAGCGCAGCGATTGTTATTGCAGAAACAAACAATCAGTGAAGAATGGTTGCGTGCGCACACGGATATGACGTAATTAATGTTTTACAAAACATTTGGATTAACAGCAAGATTGATGTTTTTGGGGTTTTTTTTTTTCAAAACTCACAGAACGATCGTTACCAAACACAATACACCGGAAATACGTAGGTTCCAGCTATATGCGCAGTTGCGCACTACATTCTGTAACTATCGTTCTCGCACGATTGCTGTACACACCTTTCTTTAACAGCGATGATCGTGCGATAGGATCCAACTTGTTGGAAAATTTGCAATGATTGCACTTTCCTTGCTCTCCTTAACTATCGTTCTCGCACGATTGCTGTACACACCTTTCTTTAACAGCGATGATCGTGCGATAGGATCCAACTTGTTGGAAAATTTGCAATGATTGCACTTTCCTTGCTCTCCTTAACGATCGCTTCTGATCGCGACGGAAAGAACTTTATGCAATTTTCGGACGAGCGATCGTTAATTGGTGTTTACGAACGATCGTTATCGCAAGTGTGTACGCAGCATTACTCTTTCTGTCCCACCTTTCCCAGACCTGGAAGGATAAACAAGATTAAATTATTCTTTAGGCACAGCACAGGACCACAGCCTCTAACAGTGTTTAGAAATGCACTGTGCCATTTGATTGGTTCATTTCAGAGCTGCATGCATTCGCATAAAATTAGCAAGTTACCACCTTGCCCATGTTCCACTTGGACTGGGATGGTTGGTCGCAAGCCAGGATGCTATCTAATCTGAAAAGTAGACAAACTGATCTGACTTGAATTCTTGCACCAGGACAGAAGTAAAGCATAGAGAAATACACCCTGTATGTATTTAGAGCGTTTCGCCTGTCTAATTCCCTCTCATCTGTGACAAATTACCACTGTAATTTGATCCCTCAGCTGTGTCAGCTCCGGAATCTTCTCTGCCGTGGCAGAGAGCCATTTTGTAAACTCCGGATGTTTACAGTATGTCTGCTTCCACGAAAGCAGGAAGTAGACACTGCAGATTTATTGCAGGATTTGGATCAGGTGTAAAGAAAAAAAAAAAGTTTTTCTTTCAAAGGTTAGTATGTTGTTGCTTATCTCTTACAGCAGAGGGGAAGCTCTGAGTTCATGTCTGCATTAATGCTTTCATTAAAAAATAGAGAAGCGTGAAATAGGGAAGACAGAATAGTTTTGTTTATTATCTGTTTATTTGTAAAATTGACCTTTTTGGATATAAAGGGTACATACTTATTGCATTTGTATATGTTGTACAAAGGTTACAAATTGTTTCATGTTATACCTATAAGTAAAAAAAAACAAACCTAGGGAAAGACAATTAGCAGGTTACTGACTGCATCCCTAATTATGTTCAGACACCAAATATCTCTACCCTCAATCAGTCTGACCAAATTATGCAGAGGTAACTGTTCTACAACTACGCTCATCAGAGACCACCCCTCTACTCCCTCCCAAGATGCTAATGTGGACGAATGTGAATTGAGCCGTCTGTTGTGTCTTGTCATTTATATGCCAGCGTAACAGTTTGTAAAATCTGTTGAGAAATAAAAGATTTAGAAGCCGAAAAGCCTTTTTTGTTGCCCCCAAACAGGATGAGTAATGCATCCGACTTCCTCCAGGGTGCAGTAACTTCTAAGTACCTGATGAGACATCTGCCGACATTCACATTGTGCTACTCTTCTGCTTCAGGATTTTAAGAGAGTCATGGAAAGAAAGAAGACATTTCTTGAAATATGTGAAACTTGAAAGACACCCAAGCTGGGTCCATCGCATAACGTTATTCTGTCTAAAGGAAATCGTGCAATAAGACAGCACAAAAGACACCTTCAGAAGAAATGCTGAGTCCATCGCCTAATGTAACTCTGAGGAAATAGTGCAATAAGATAACTTAAAGTGGTCTGCAAGTCAGCATTTCTTATTTTGCTCTAAAAAGATTATTTACAGCCTTAAACCTACTAGCACAAATTTTTTTTAGCAGCACAGCATTCAAACAGTTAAACCCTTTTTCCTGCATTGGAAAGGCCCTTTAGCTTATGATAAGCATCTAAAGAGGGGATAACATTATCCTTGGTTAGCATGCACACCGTTGAGAAGAGCTCACTAGAAGATTTTAAAATACAGGATCTTCTCAAAAAATTTGCATATTGTGATAACGTTCATTATTTTCTGTAATGTACTGATAAACATTACTTTCATATATTTTAGATTCAAATACACACAACGGAAGTAGTTCAAGCCTTTTATTGTTTTAATATTGATGATTTTGGCTTACAGCTCATGAAAACCCAAATTTCCTATCTCAAAAAATTAGCATATTTCATCCGACCAATAAAAGAAAAGTGTTTTTAAAACAAAAAAAGTCAACCTTCAAATAATTATGTTCAGTTATGCACTCAATACTTGGTCGGGAATCCTTTTGCAGAAATGACTGCTTCAATGCGGCGTGGCATGGAGGCAATCAGCCTGTGGCACTGCTCAGGTGTTATGGAGGCCCAGGATGCTTCTATAGCAGCCTTAAAGGGATACTGTAGGGGGGTCGGGGGAAAATGAGTTGAACTTACCCGGGGCTTCTAATGGTCCCCCACAGACATCCTGTGCCTGCGCAGCCACTCACCGATGCTCTGGCCCCGCCTCCGGTTCACTTCTGGAATTTCAGACTTTAAAGTCTGAAAACCACTGCGCCTGCACACCTGCATCCTCGCTCCTGCTGATGTCACCAGGAGTGTATTGCACAAGCTCAGCATGGTCTTTGGTCTGCGCAGTATGCTCCTGGTGACATCAGCGGGAGCGAGGACACAGCAATGCAGGCGCAGTGGTTTTCTGACTTTAAAGTCAGAAATTCCAGAAGTGAACCGGAGGCGGGGCCGGAGCATCGGTGAGTGGCTGCACGGGCACAGGATGTCTGCGGGGGACCGTTAGAAGCCCCGGGTAACTTCATCTCATTTTCCTCCGACCCCCCTACAGTATCCCTTTAAGCTCACCCAGAGTGTTGGGTCTTGCATTTCTCAACTTTCTCTTCACAATATCCCACAGATTCTCTATGGGGTTCAGGTCAGGAGAGTTGGCAGGCCAATTGAGCACAGTAATACCATGGTCAGTAAACCATTTACCAGTGGTTTTGGCACTGTGAGCAGGTGCCAGGTCATGCTGAAAAATGAAATCTTCATCTCCATAAAGCTTTTCAGCAGATGGAAGCATGAAGTGCTCCAAAATCTCCTGATAGCTAGCTGCATTGACCCTGCCCTTGATAAAACACAGTGGACCAACAACAGCACTTGACATGGCACCCCAGTCCATCACTGGCTGTGGGTACTTGATACTGGACTTCAGGCATTTTGGCATTTCCCTCTCCCCAGTCTTCCTCCAGACTCTGGCACCTTGAGTTCCGAATGACATGTAAAAGTTGCTTTCATCCGAAAAAAGTACTTTGGACCACTGAGCAACAGTCCAGTGCTGCTTCTCTGTAGCCCAGGTCAGGCGTCTCTGCCGCTGTTTCTGGTTCAAAAGTGGGTTCATGCTTCCATCTGCTGAAAAGCTTTATGGAGATGAAGATTTCATTTTTCAGCATGACCTGGCACCTGCTCACAGTGCCAAAACCACTGGCAAATAGTTTACTGACCATGGTATTACTGTGCTCAGTTGGCCAGCCAACTCTCCTGACCTGAACCCCATAGAGAATCTGTGGGATTTTGTGGAGAAAGAGAAAGTGGAGAGACGCAAGACCCAACATGCTGGATGAGCTTAAGGCCGCTATTGAAGCATCCTGGGCCTCCATAACACCTGAGCAGTGCCACAGGCTGATTGCCTCCATGCCACGCTGCATTGAAGCAGTCATTTCTGCAAAAGGATTCCCGACCAAGTATTGAGTGCATAACTGAACATAATTATTTGAAGGTTGACTTTTTTTGTTTTAAAAACACTTTTCTTTTATTGGTCGGATGAAATATGCTAATTTTTTGAGATAGGAAATTTGGGTTTTCATGAGCTGTATGCCAAAAGTATCAATATTAAAACAATAAAAGGCTTGAACTACTTCCGTTGTGTGTATTTGAATCTAAAATATATGAAAGTCTAATGTTTATCAGTATATTACAGAGAATAATGAACTTTATCACAATATGCTAATTTTTTGAGAAGATCCTGTATAATAAAAGCAACTATGGTTAAAATGCAATGGCAGCTTTCAGAGCAGATAAACTTTACTTTGGGAACTAGTAATGTGTAAAGGAATAATATTACTTGTGCACAAAAGCAAATATAGTAACTGAATAGGTAATAAAAAGTAGGAAAACACATTTTTTATTGAATGTTATGTCAGAGTTTCAGACCACTTTAAAAAGACACCTTTGGTAGAAAAGCTGAGTCCATTGTCTAACGCAACTCTAGTCTCAGAAAAGACAACTTAAAAAAAAAAAAAAACCTTCTGGAGAAGAGCTGGTCCATTGCCTAATGAAACTCTGTCTGAGGAAATCGTGCAATAAGACTATTTTGTTCAGACTACACCAGGAACTCTCCAATTCTCCTGTTACGGCCAAGAGAAAGGTGATCTTGAGCATCATCAAATGTGTTTCTGAAACCCTACACAATGGTTCAAAAGTGAAGCTCTGAAGGTTCTTGGTAAACCAGATTTAAATCTCAAGGTGGCAATGAAGATCATTTCAAAGGCACAAATCTACTAACTGATCTGGGAAAAAAAACAAAAAAACACTAATAAAATATTCTTCTTGAGCCAGCTTTTTGTGTAGGAAACTATGAAGGTGCTTACATCGAGGCCCTGTTCAAGGTCTGCCGGTAGGAATCCTAGTACTGATGGAAATTTCAGTCAATCAGAATTCGTAATTAGAGACCAGGAGTTGTAAACTTTAGATCTTATCATTTATTTTTGTTATTGGTTTAGTACTAGAGACTTTGCTAAGGAATGTGGAAATACATCCATGCGGACAACTAAAGTCGTATTTGAAGAATATGATAAAAGCCTGGACTCCGGGAGTCACTAAGGCGCTTAACGGCTGATTTTGCAGTGTGATTTTTAAAGCAACGTGCATTTTTGCACATTCTTTCAAGCTGAATCGCTCTGAAAAATGCTGTATGCATGCAGCCCTATTGCAATTTAATGCACATCGCAATGCTGCAGTGGGATCACACTCAGTGTTACATTAGCAAGAGCTTTTCGAATCACTAGCAATTGTGCTCAGAGGCACTTGCGGTGCGAACTTGGCCTTAGGGTTTCTCACGGTTCTAAAAAAGTCTACTGTTCTGGAAGAGAGAAACGAAAAAAAAATTCACAGGAATGCCAGCTACTAGTAAGAAGTGTCTCCAACCTTAATAGTCATACAGATAGTCCAATTAAAAAAACACCAGGGAGACAACTAGAAACAAACAACATTTGATTAAACTCTAGAAAGAAAAACAAAGTACATGGCATAGGACCTAATACCTAAAGTGCATAGAAAACAACCAGTGATCCTAAAACAGGACAGGTCTGGGATCCCAGAGCAACTAATGCCTAGGAAAACACTGCTCTATCTGCATAGAATAGACTTAACACTCAGTGCCCATACATGAACCACACGGATCTGTGCCGGTTCCAACCCTCCATGTAGATTACCTTAATATCGTACCGGAATATCTTCCAGCAACTTGCCATTCAATGGAAGCGCAGGTAAAAATAAGCAGACTACTGATGCAAAACATCCCGGAAAGTACTTAATCTCACCAGTATTAACTATAACTAAACACAAATAAACGCTGAAGACCATTTGAACAATCTTCACAGAAAATCATCAGACCCACTCAACTACAAACCTACCTCAAACCACTGCTATACAGTCAGACACTCCTCCTTTGCATTACATCATTTGCACTTGCTACGACATGTGCTGGACCAGTTGATACGTACCTATGAGCAGTTGTTTGGAGAATTCACTTATCTATCAATTCTAAGTGAATCATGTATACTAGCCGTTAACTCTTCCTGTAGAAGAATGGCAAAGCTGAGGAAATCCTGAGTCTCCAGATGCATGGGTAAGTACACTCCTGAATAAGATTTATGACAGCCTCTGTTTTCCATGAAAAAGTTTCTGTGGCGTATCGACCAGATTAAACATTCAAGATAAATTTGTAATCTCCCTGAGGCTTCGTACAGGAAGCACTGAAGAATAATATCATATTCCCCTCTTGCTTGCATAAGGGAATTCCTCGCTCACATTCTGGGAAATTAAATTGGTCATTAAATCCTGGGGGGTGCTTAAACTGAGAATCCCTGGTGGTGGGAGAAGACATGGAATCTTTACTCCAGGAACTTCTCAAAAGCCAGTCTATATCTCGCTAAGGGCTCGTTCACACTAGGTGTTTTCGGCCTTTTTTCAAGCGCAGGCAATTTTTACAATTGCCCACAAAACGCTTGTGCAATGAATCTCTTTGAGAAGGTTCATATCTGCGCGGTTCGTGCGTTGTGCATTCAGCAAAGCAGTGCCTGTACCATTTTTGGGGTGTTTGGGGCTACAACAGAAGGATAAAAACCGCTTTAAGTGGGGATTGCGTTTTTTTTATAATAAATACATTATATTTATTATTTTCCCGGGTCAAAGAGTTCACATCCTAACTTGCATCAGGGAGTGAATGAGAAAACCGCTCTGGAAAAGCGCTTTTACCAAAAACAGCACGCGGTGGAGCGCCGGGAGGGGAAAAACCGCTGCACATAATAGCAAATTGCGTGCGAATAAGATTTTAGATGTGATCGAGGCCTGAGGCCTGGTTTTCCCTTACAGAAGCCTTTAGGCCACCTTAGACTTTGCTCTCCATAAAACTACAAAGCCGGGCAAGTGTGCTGGCTGTCCCTGCTGTCACTTGTCCCTTACCTCCCCTGCCCATCATAGGTAGCTACAGGTGCCCCTTTTAGTATTAGGCAGCCAGAAATACCCTCAATATTAAGTAGCTAGAGGTGCCCCCAAGTATTCGGTATCTAGAGATGCCCATGAATGAGGGTAGGTTCACAGTGCGACGTTAAAGTCGCGCGTTATAGCCCTTTCTAACGTGTACAAACGCACTGCAATGCAAAGTCAATGCTACATTCACAGTGCATGCGTTGCGTTATAGTGTAACGCAGCACTTTCTGTGAAAGTGGTGCTTGCAGTGCGTTTGGCACGTTATGGGCTGCGTTACTGTGTTTGCACATGCTCAGTGGATTTTGTTTATAATAAAAAAAAAACCTAACGCATGCGCCATTTTGGGCACATCAGGATGCCACGATAACGGAGTATTTGATGCGATGTTAAGGTCACATTGAAATGACAGTTAAACACAACGCAATATAGCATAACGTGTACTAACACATTATGCTTTTGCGTTGCGTTACTACCTGCGGTGCAACCTTAACGTCACACCAAAAACGCAACATCAACTGTGAACTTAGCATTCCACTGACGAAATCTCTCTTCAGGCTGAGAGCCGGGTGAGTGACTTCTCATTTAAACTCTCATCTGGACTCTGCATAGGGAAGGAGTGGGGGAGCTGCTCGGGAAGGGGAGTGAGCTACCTTTCCATCATCAGGCGCCTGTAGGCACATGCCTATAGTGCCTTATGGTAAATCCAGCCTATATCGCTTCAAAAAACCCCTTAGAAATCCAAAAGTTCACAAAAGTTATAATCCAAAAGCAAACAAGTAAAAAAACATGCATGTTTCCGGTACACTTTTTATGCAATTTCTGGTTCACTTGCAAAGTCCCATTTCACTGTACTGAATGAGACAGAAATGCACTCACCCTAAAAAATAAAAAAAAAATAATTAATGCATCTGCAATTTGGCTGGTGTCGGGGCTGGTGCACACCACACGAGCTTTTTAAATGCTATAGGGCATTTTTACAAAATCACATCACTCCAGTGTGCACACACACATAGGATAACATAAGCAGGAGCTTTTAAAATCACAAAGCGCTCAGAAAAGCTCTTCTGCTGTGCTCCTCCCCATCACGTATGGTCTTAGAAGCAGAGTGAATCTCATTCAGTGGAAACATGGAAAAAGATGAATTTGGAGCACAATTTTTTTTTTTACGTTTAGGTTTCAAACTTTTATTTATCATTTAAAGGTGCAGTGGCAAGTCTCAGAAGTGAACCGGCGGCGGGGACAGGTGCATCGGCAAGTGGCTACGTAGGCTCAGAACGTCTGCGGGGGACCATTAGAAGCCTCAGGTAAGTTCAACTCTTTTTCCCCTTTGCCCTTACAGTAATCCTTTATCAACCACACATCACGTAGACCCTTATTCAATTAACTTTATCTCTTAAGTTTTCTCCTGGGAGATCATTTTTCATCTTCCGTTGAACCACTTATCCTACCACTACAGTATATCTATGTCCTCTGTGACTTCATGAAACCCACAAGGACGTAGATATACGATCTCCCCATGCAGCCCAGCTGTGCCCGATCGGGTACGCTCCTGTGCGCAACCCCCCCGGCACTTTCAGCTGCGTTACTAATTGGTGAAAGGGAACATGTTCCCTTTAAGTCAATTAGAGACTTTGACGTCGTTAAGCCGGGACCCGAATATTCAGCCACGCAGGGCTCCGCGCAGAGCGGGGAACGGAGGCTCGGGCTTCAGGCTGATCGTTTGAATGAGGTAAGGTAAAAAAGGCTGCTTGCTGATCATTTTTTATAGCGATCTGGCCACGGAGGGGGCTGCCTGGGTAGGGGGGGGCACATCTGTCCTCATACTGGTGGTGCGAGGATCCCTGGTGGGGGGTGGAAGAAATGTGCAACTGGGGTGGGGAATAAAATAATGGGGCCACATATACCGATTTTGAGTGGAGAATTTCATACTGGGAGCACATCTGGCTATAATGGGGGGGGGGCACTAATCATGGTTGCACACGCTAATCCTGAGGGTACGCCTGGCTATAATGGGGGACCACTATTCCCGGGGACAAACTTGGTTATGAGGGGCAGTAATCCTGGGGACGCATCTGTCTATACTGGGAGGTGCCAGATACAGGGGACACATCTAGCTATACACGGGGGGGGGGGGGGGTGATGCTGGGGACACATATTGCCATCTATACTGGGGGACATAATACTGGTGGCATGGTTTTTATCTACTGTGGCACTTTTATTTTTAAACTGGAATTGATAAAAACTGAGAAATAATGCATTTTTTCATTTTTTTCCCTCTTTTTCCCATTAAAATGCATAGAAAACATTTATTTTTTTTCTTGGGACAAAATAGCCGCCAATGAAAGTCTAGTTTGTCCTGAAAAAAACGATACATAGATCATTTAGGAGTCGTGAGTGGGGATAAAGTTATGGCTGATTAAATAGGGGCATAGCGAAAACGTCAAAATTGCTCTGGTCCATAAGGGAGAAACAAGGTCTGGATGCAAAGTGGTTAAAATAAACCTTTTTAGCAGTCTGGGTGTGATTTTTGTACTTTTTGAATTGCTTTGGCCAAATGGCAGGAACGGTTCCAACGAGATATTGACAGTGAGGGCAGGATCTCCATCTTCAGTAGCATGAATTGGTCTTCAACTAATTGCATCCTCAAAGCGTTACTACAAGATATTGTACGATTGGTACAGGACCACGTCCCAGTTGTATAACTGGGGGTTGCTACCTTCCGATGTTTGCTTTCGTGGCTGTGGTCAGAGCGAAGATCAGCTACACTGCTTGTGGGGGTGTTTGGCAGTCAAGGGATTGTGGTATGAATGTGTTCGATTGATCTCAGAAGTATTAGGGGTCTCGGTATCCCCTGACCCCTTGGACTGCACTTTTCCACAGGCACAGACCACGGTGCCCGCCACCAAGTCATCTAATCTCTTCATAAGTCAAACCTGTAATGCCGCTAAGGCGGTTCTAGCTAAGTTCTGGAACTAAACCCCCCCCCCCCCTTCTTAGGTTGCATGCACAGTGGGACGTCATTGTCCTGCGTTATAAAGTCATTATACTGCAGGTTAACGCACTGTAATGTTAAGCCCATGCGACATTCACAGTGTGACGTTAACATTACGTTGCAAATGTTGCGTTATGGCAACTCACTGCTTGCAGTGCGTTGCCTCTAAATGCAGACATTAACAGATACAGAGAGGTATACTTTCAATTGGCTGTATGCTTCACTGTATCTACTGTATGCCATGGTAGCGCAACATTAACCCTCCTGGCGGTATAAAAAAAATACGCCAGGAGGCAGCGCAGCAGTTTTTTTTTACATTTTTTTTTTTCTATATCATGTAGCGAGCCCAGGGCTCGCTACATGATAGCCGCTGCTCAGCGGCATCCCCCCGCCCTCTTCGATCGCCTTCGGCGATCTCCGATCAGGAAATCCCGTTCTTTGAACGGGATTTCCTGGAGGGCTTCCCCCGTCGCCATGGTGACGGGCGGGATGACGTCACCGACGTCACTGACGTCGGGTCGTCATTGGGAGTCCCGGGCCACCCCTCGGCGCTGCCTGGCACTGATTGGCCAGGCAGCGCGCGCCGCACCGTATAGCGGCGATCGGGCGCGCGGCGGCGGCGATCGGGGTGCTGGCGCAGCTAGCAAAGTGCTAGCTGCGTCCAGCAAAAAAAAAATTAAACAAATCGGCCCAGCAGGGCCTGAGCGGCACCCTCCGGCGGCTTACCCCGAACTACGTTCGGGGTTACCGCCAAGAAGGTTAATGTGTGTTACCACCTTTTTCCACTTTTCTTTTGCATTGTGTTGTAATGCTGTGCTGTGACTTTAATGTCGCATTATAACGCAACGTCCCACTGTGAATATGCCCTTAGAAGGGAATTGGTATCAAAGATCGACAAGATTTACGCCCTTGAACAAAAAAAGCTTTTTCTTATCAAACAGACCTGAAAAAGTTCTTAATATTTGGGAAGCTTGGTCTAGCTAATTACTAATATTTGGGGAGCTTGGTCTAGCTAGTTACTCCTTAATCCCAATAGTGATTGTCATGGTATCTTATTTTGGTATTTTGGTACTTCTCTCCTTATTCTCCACTCTGGTAACAACTCTAAGGGCCCTTTTCCACTAGCAGTCGCTAGCGTTCACGCTGAACGCTAGCGATCGCTGAATCACAATTACCGGCGATTCCCCGACGTTTGCGGCCGCGATTTTGCTATGCTATGCACTGCATAGCAAAATCGCGGCAAATATTGCTCCGCCGCGCGTTCGCGTTCCCGTAAAAAACAAATCGCGGTAGTGGAAATTACCTACCACGATTCCTATGTTAAAAAGCAAACCATAGCGATTGTAAAAATCGCTAGCGGTTTGCGTCTTTGCGATTCAGCCAGCGCAAATGCGCTGGTGGAAAAGGGCCCTAAGTCCTGCCTTATTCTTCATGATCCCTGGAACTGTCTATATTTCTATATCCTTGCGATTGTCTATCTGAGCCTTCGCAATCGTTTTTACCTTTAGCATGGACATTATAACCTACACGTCATGTTCATTAATTGAGACTTTGCTACTTACTGTCTTACCTTGTTGTATATCATCGACCATTTTGATCTTTTTAATTGGTCAGCTCTTGTATTTCCTCATTTAATACTTAATAAAAAGGAAGTTGGAAAAATAAAAGTAGATGAAAAAAAAAAAGAAAGAAAGAAAAAAAAAAAAAGTAGATGAAAAAGTACTGACAAATGATTCTGAGTAATTTGTTTGCTGGTGGAGTAAAAGGCATTTTATTGACAAGGTGTAAACATATCACCTTGGAGAAAACCCAAAAGAAAAAGTGAACTAAATATTGGCCATAATCTGTACGATCTTTGTCAAATGTGATCAACATCTACACTCACCTAAAGGATTATTAGGAACACCTGTTCAATTTCTCAATAATGCAATTATCTAATCAACCAATCACATGGCAGTTGCTTCAATACATTTAGGGGTGTGGTCCTGGTCAATCTCCTGAACTCCAAACAATGTCAGAATGGGAAAGAAAGGCGATTTAAGCAATTTTGAGCGTGGCACGGTTGTTGGTGCCAGACGGGCCGTTCTGAGTATTTCACAATCTGCTCAGTTACTGGGATTTTCATGCACAACCATTTCTAGGGTTTACAAAGAATGGTGTGAAAAGGGAAAAACATCCAGTACGCGGCAGTCCTGTGGGCGAAAATGCCTTGTTGATGCTAGAGGTCAGAGGAGAATGGGCAGACTGATTAAAGCTGATAGAAGAGCAGCATTGACTGAAATAACCACTCGTTACAACCGAGGTATTCAGCAAAGCATTTGTGAAGCCACAACACGCACAACCTTGAGGTGTATGGGCTACAACAGCAGAAGACCCCACCGGGTACCATTCATCTCCACTACAAATAGGAAAAAAGAGGCTACAATTTGCATAAGCTCACCAAAATTGGACAGTTGAAGACTGGAAAAATGTTGCCTGGTCTAAGGAGTCTCTATAGTCAGAATTTGGTGTAAACAGAATGAGAACATGGATCCAGAATCAGAATCATTTTATTTCGCCAAGCATGAGGGGTCATGCCCGGAATTGTTTTTGGCACAGTACAATAGCTCAGAAAGAATACATAGAGAGAGACACACAACAGACATCAGATTAACATTACATTGCAATACACATCACATTCCCAGTGTGTCACTGAGATGTCTAATAGTTAGTCTTGTGGGCTGGTCGGCTGTTCAGCGGTAGCGCCGCCGGCCTCGCCGTACGTTAGAGCTTGCTTGATGGCAGAATGTTGAGGGAGTTTAGGAGGCTGACTGCCGAGGGGAAGAACGAGTTCCTGTGTCTCGTGGTCTTAGTGGAGATGGCTCGTAGTCTCCGGCCCAGGGGCAGGATGCTGAAGTAGCGATGGCCTGGGTGTGAGGAATCATTTGCAATCCTCAATGCCATGGATTTAAGTCTTTTGTTGTATAGTAGGGCAAGTGAGGGGAGGGGGCACCCAATGATCCTCTCAGCTGACCGGATAACTCTCTGTAGTTTGTCCCTATCATTGACAGTGGCGCCAGCATACCACACCAAGATGGAAGAGCAGAGGATCGACTCAATGGTGGCGGAGTAAAATCTGGTTAGAATTTGAGTCATGCCGAACTTTCTCAGCTGGCGGAGGAAGAAGAGTCTTTGTTGGGCCTTCCGTTGAGTGGCAGTGATGTTGGGCTTCCAGCTTAGGTCACAGGAGATGGTAGTACCTAGAAACCGGGCGCAGGACACTCTGGTTACCTCGCTGCCACCAATGTAGATTGGAGGAGGGGAGGGAGCAGACCTCCTGAAGTCAATGATTAACTCAACGTTTTTTTCGGTGTTTAGCACCAGCCTGTTCTCCTTGCTCCAGTTGCAAATTCTCTGCACCTGCTGACAGTACTCTCGGACATTATCCTTGGTGACAAGGCCAACGATGGTGGTGTCATCAGCGAACTTGATGACCTTGACAGAGTCTGCCTCAGACCTACAATTGTTTGTGTAGAGGGAGAACAGCAATGGTGACAGTACGCAACCTTGAGGAGCTCCTGTGTTTGTGGCCGCTGCTTGAGAGTGGATATCGCCCAGTCTGACGACTTGGGACCTGTTGGTAAGAAAGTCTGTGATCCAAAGCTGTAGACTGGGGTGGACCTCCAGTGCAGCTAGGTCCTGTTGGAGAATGCGTGGGCAGATGGTATTAAAGGCCGAGCTGAAGTCCAGGAGTAGTATTCTAGCGTATGTGTCCGGCCTGTCAAGGTGGTCGTTTATGAGCTCCAGGCAGATATTGATTGCATCATCAGTGGACCGGTTTGCTCTATATGCAAACTGGAGGGGGTCAAGGAGGGGCGAAGTGGAGAGCTTGAGGTAGGCCAGGACCGCACGCTCCATGGTTTTCATGATGACGGACGTCAGGGCCACGGGCCTAAAGTTGTTCAGTTCGGTGACTCCTTGTTTCTTAGGCACAGGTATGATGGTAGACCTCTTGAAGCACGCAGGGACCTTGCCTTCCCCCAGGGACTTGGTGAAGATAGCAGAGAGAATTGGAGCAAGTTGCCTACCGCAGTTTTTCAGGCATGCTGGAGATACTCCGTCCGGGCCGGGGGCTTTCCTGGCATTTAGGGTTGATAGGCGGCGCAGGACCTCGGCCTCACTCACCACCATGGGAGAGGGCAGACTTAGTTGTCAGCAGGGCATGGAGGAGGGGTAGCCGATACCTGAGTCTCCTCCGGTTCTTCCTGGTTCTCGAACCTGCAGTAGAATCTGCTGAGTTCTTCTGCTAGTATCGGGCTGGGTGTTGCGTGCTGTGGCTTATAGTTTGTGGCGGCCTTCAGCCCCTTCCATACAGCACGTGAGTCATTTGAGCGCAGACTGAGTTTGATTTTCTCGGCATACTCTTTTTTGGCCGCTCCCAGTTCCCGCTTAAGATCGTTTCTTGCCTTCCTACAGTCCTCCTGGTTGCCGGACTTGTGTGCAGCCTCCTTTCGCCTCCGTAGTTTCCGTAGCTTGTTGGTGAACCACGGCTTGTTGTTCGGGTACACCTTGAAGGATTTCGTTGGTACACACGAATTCTCGCAGAAACTGATAAATGAGGCGACGTTATCTGCCCATTCATCCAGGTCTGACGCTTCCAGGGACCTCCAATCAGTGCATTCAAAGCAGGCTTGCAGTTTCAGTATGGCCTCGTTTGACCACACCTTGGCAGATTTACTGATCGGTTTAGCTGATTCTAGGCGCCTCCTGTAGGTAGGGATAAGGTGGATAAGACAGTGATCCGAGGAACCCAGGGCTGCCCATGGAGCCGCTATGTACGCATCCTTCAGTGCTGTGTAGCAGTGGTCCAGGGTGTTCGGTCCTCTGGTGGGGCACGTTACATGCTGGCGATAGCGTGGCATCTCCTGACGCAGGTTGGCCCTGTTGAAATCGCCCGTTATGATGAACAGTGAGTCCGGAAGGGACGTCTCCCACTGCGAGATGGTCTCGCTTAGGACCAATAGGGCAGATTTGATGTCGGCATCAGGGGGGATGTATACTCCAGCAAGGGCATAAGAGGAAAACTCCCGTGGTGAGTATGGCGGTCTACAGTTGATAAGTAGTAGTTCCAGGTCCGGAGAGCACTTCCTGTCTAGTATCGTCGGGGTGGGGCACCATGAGGAGCTGATGTAGAAGCAGATGCCACCACCTCTTTTTTTCCCCGAGAGGATAGGGTCTCGATCTGCTCGGATGATGCTGAAGCCCGGGAGAAGGAGGGCGTTATCGGGGATGTCCCCATGTAGCCATGTTTCCGTGAAGCAGAGGGCCGGAGTGTAACTGCCAAGGTCTCTCTTGTCGCAGAGGAGGCGTAGTTCGTCCGTTTTGTTAGGGAGGGATTGTACATTCGCCAGAAGGACTGAGGGGATGGCTGAGCGTAGGCCCTTCTTCCACAGCCTCACACGGGCTCCGGCACGGCATCCTCTCTGCCTCTTACCTGGCCGGCGTCTCAGGGCTGGGTCTAGGACTTGCTGTATGTGGTCCCAGATCAGGGTGGTCAGGAGCTTGACTTCAGGTAGAGGGGTGCCCCGTGGCTCCCACCCTAGGAGCTGTTCCCTGGTATAGGTGGTGCGTGAGGCTAGGGGTAGCTTAGGAAGGCCATGGTCGTTGGCGCTAGGGGTGATGGTGCACCAGCGTGGGGTGGAAGGGCATGGCATATTGGTGCATCCAGCTTGCTCAGCGGGGGTGCATGCAGGCATCCATCATGCCTTGTTGCCACTGTGCAGGCTGGTGGTGGTGTAATGGTGTGGGGTTTGTTTTCTTGGCACACTTTAGGCCCCTTAGTGCCAATTGGGCATAATTTAAATGCCACGGGCTACCTGAGCATTGTTTATGACCATGTCCAACCCTTCATGACCACCATGTACCCATCCTCTGATGGCTACTTCCAGCAGGATAATGCACCATGTCACAAACCTTGAATCATTTCAAATTGGTTTCTTGCACATGACAATGAGTTCACTGTACTAAAATGGCCCCCACAGTCACCAGATCTCAACCCAATAGAGCATCTTTGGGATGTGATGGAAAGGGAGCTTCGTGCCCTGAATGTGCATCCTATAAATCTCCATCAACTGCAAGATGCTATCCTATCAATATGGGCCAACATTTCTAAAGAATGCTTTCAGCACCTTGTTGAATCAATGCCATGTAGAATTAAGGCAGTTCTGAAGGCGATAGGGGGTCAAACACCATATTAGTATGGTGTTCCTAATAATCCTTTAGGTGAGTATATACTATAGGAGCAACAGACTGGTTGTAATGTTCAAATAGGGTACCTTAAAAGGCAATTTATCGGACGCTAGTTAATCAAGGAGCTTCTACACAGAGCTAAAGAAACTGCCACCAGGTGCTTAGACAGAATTATGAAAACATTGATGCCCAGGGTTGGATTTATTCTACAACAGTCTCCTAAATGGTGGGAAGTATTATTTATGTTTCCCTGCAAGCACAAAAGTCAGTGAGTCAGCCCTTGACCATTCAACAGAAATAATTCATCACATGGCATCAACAGAAGCCAAGTCTGAATAATGTGACTTCCAATTCACTGACCACAACTCCGGGAGAGGCCTGACGTACAGTATAATTTTGCCGGTTCCGAAAAGCCTAGGATTTCTCTTTACTTCTTTTAAAAACAGAAGAGGTGAGAAGAATGGCCGCATTAAAAAGAAACCGTTCTCCTACAAAGGGGATGTTCTTGTTTCCCTTGTTCAAGCACTTTACAGAGCGCTTAAATGGCACTGCTTTTTCAGGCGTCCTTCCTAGCCGCCTGTAATGACTCTTGTAAAAAGAAAATCTTTAGGGCTATCAATACCGAGGAACAAACAAGCCCGACACAGCGTGAATAGAAAGTGTGGACTCAGAACTCTTTCTGCCCGTCAGCAGAAGCTGAGCTGCGCACAAAGACGTTTAATTGGCCTGCGTGGTAAAGCACTGTCTTGCTACACCTGACAATGTCAACGTGTTTATCCATGACCTGCAGTCCACACAACATAGACCGAAAGGTCAATTCAGAAACAAAGTCAAGAAGCATACCAAATATATGAAAAGTCAAATTATTTTAGCAAATCTATGATTTTGATGCAGTAGGTACTTTTTTTTTTTAAAGTTAATTCTTTACA